>NW_025892596.1:129368-204597 GCF_002878395.1 Capsicum annuum
AAATATCAAAGAAAATGTATATAAATTAGTACCGTATGAAAAAATAGACAATCTACCAAGAAGTGTCAGCTTTGTGTTGGGTGGTTGGTAGTCAAGAAAGTGTCAGCTTTCCCAAAAAGAAAAACCCCAATAAAAAAAGAAGTCCCTCCACTTTCACCATTGATTCAATGTTTTTTTAATACGTAGAATCAAATACTGCGTAAGAAAATAGAAGCATAATTAATGTAATTATTATTAATATGCCATATTTTATAGTATTTTTATAAAATAATATTTTATATTATTTTTATAAGAAAATACTCTAATTAATTTTTTTGAAATTATCTATCTATATAATAAAGGAGGATAGTCTAGCCTAAAACTAAAACAAGTGTCATATTGAGAACTACCTATTTGATTTTTTACAACAAAAAAACATCATTTCATAACAAAAAGCTATTTTGTTAATTATTTAAATATTTAATATTATTTCATATTTCATATTTAATAAATTACATTTCATATGTTTTTAATAATAGTATTATAAGAAAATAAATATGAATGATTTGTTTACAATTGACTAAAAGAAATATTACAAGAAAAAATTATTTAAGAGAATAACCAATTAATAAATATAAACTGATAAATATTTGAAAAATAAATTAGTAATTAGGAAAATAAATAATTGTTACCTTTTTAAAAGTCTTTCCAAAATTAAAAAGGTAATTGTTATCAATTTAATGTAATCAATCTATAAAAATATGAGAAATTCATGGGATTGAATTTTCGAAATTATAAAGGTAATTAATATCAATTATTTTTGTATTTGAGCCCTTTAAACAATTGTAGATTAATTAAATATAATCAAGCTACAAAATTAGGACAGATTTATGATAAATAAATATATAATATTAATAATAATTTTATTGCTATCAAATTAATTAGATTAAATTGAACTAGAAAGTAGTTAATATTGACAATTACTTTAATAAAAAAAATATATGGAAAGATTCGTAATTGATATGCATATATTGGTTAAAAAAACAACGAACATTGACTACTACTTTAGCTATAAATATATTTTAAAATTTACATACAACATTAAATTTAAGGAACTTGAGCCTATATATTATGATCATAAAATTTATTCTAATTAATTGAAATTAATTAGTTAATTGTATAGTTTTATTACAACAATTCCGTACATCATTTATTTAATAAAAATACATATAATTAATTAATTGATTTTGTGCAATCTACTATGATTTTATTAATTCAAATGAAATGATTTTTAAATGATAGGTTTGGATTATAAAAATAAAGGTGATTATTGTATGACTTTAGCATTTGTTATGTATTAAAAAAGATTTATAGACAAAAAAATGTCATCCCTCAAAACAATTAAATTTGAATTATTTTAGTGAAATAATGAAAGATTGAATATAAGAAAATCTGTAATTAAGAAAAGAAATAATTGTCACCTTATTTGAGATTTTAGAAAATTGTAAATATAATTAAATAATCAAATTGTAAATTGATAAGAAATTTTTTTGAGAATAAATCAGTAATTAGGAAAAGAAATAATGGTTACCTTTTTAAAATTCTTCCCAAAATTATAAAGGTAATTAATATACATTTGATATAACCAAACTATAAGAATATGTGAAATTCATGTGATTAAATTTTTGAAATTATAAAAGTAATTAATTTCAATTGTTTCCATATTTGAGTCCTTTATGTAATTGTAGATTAATTAAGTATTATCAAGCTATAAAATTAGGATAAATTTATGGTAAATAAATATATAATATTAATAATAATTTTATTGTTATAAAATTAATTAGATCAAATTGAGATAGAAATCAGTTAATATTGATAATTATTTTAATAAAGAATATATTCAACGTTTCATAATTGATATACATATATTGGTAAAAGACAACGAACACTGACTACTAATTTAGCCATAAATATATTTTAAACCATACAACATTAAATTTAAGGAACTTGACTCTATATATTATGATCATAAAATTGATTCTAATTAATTGAAATTAATTTGTTGATTGTTTAATTTTATTACAATTATGTCATACATCATTTTTTATATAAAAATACATATAATTAATTAATTGATTTTGTGCAAGCTACATTCTTATTTCTTTGTGGTAAGTAATGAATTCACTAGCTTTTCATTCAATCAGATTGGAACTTGGGTGCTTGCTTATATGGTTTTAAGCTTCTGAAAAGTCGAGTCGTCATACTTTTTGTTGCCAGTACATCTCGGGTGTTCCTGATCTGCTTTGGAGTTCATTACTGGTTTGTTGTTAACCCATGCTAATTCATTTTCTTCCATAATCAAGTCTTCTTATACTTGTGGAATATGCATACCTTTTAATATTATTTGTTGAATAGAAACTTCTAATCTTTTGTTATCAAAAAAAATCTTCTAATCTTATATTGCAACAATTTTGTTTCAGGTACTTTGGACATTGAATCAGTTATGCAGTTGTAGCATCTGTGCTGTTGGGTGCTGCTGTTTTACGTCATTTATCAGTTACAGACCCATTAGCAGCTAGACGAGATGCCTTGCAGAGCATAGTTATCCACCTTAGAGAAGGTTTCCACAGAAAAGACCAAAATAGCTCCGCAAGCTCTTCTGAGGGGTGTGGCTCAAGTGTCAAATGCAGTAGTAGTGCTGATGCTGGTCATCTTGGTAATGCAACTGTGCCTTGCACTGATGATGGCAGTACCTGGAATAATATTGAGGGGATTAATAGTGATAAGAGCATAGACAGTGGAAGACCAAGTCTAGCTCTACGTAGTAGTTCCTATCGTTCAGTTGTTCAAGAGCCTGAAGTAGGATCATCATATGTTAACAGAAATTTAGAGCATAATAGTTCATTGGTTGTTTGTTCTAGCAGTGGTCTTTAAAGCCAAGGCGGTGATTCTAGTACATCCACTTCTGCAAACCAACAGATACTGGACTTGAATTTGGCACTTGCATTTCAATAAAAGTTGAGTGATCCCAGGATTACATCTATGTTAAAGCGGAAAGGAAGACACACTAATTGTGAATTAGCTAATTTATTGCAACATAAAGGGCTTGATCCTAATTTTGCAGTGATGCTGAAGGAGAATGGATTGGACCCAATGATTCTAGCCTTATTGTAGAGAAGTTGTTTGGACGCTGAAAAAGAACATCGCAACAGTAACCCTCCTGTCACTGATTCAAATGATGTTGAAGATGTGTTACCTAATCATATTTCATTCTCGAAAGAACTTAGACTCCAACGATTAGTAAAGTGGCTTCAACGTTGTAGAGTAATGTTGCATCATGTAGCAGGAACTCCAGAGCGAGCATAGCTTCTTTTCAGTTTAATCTTCATTCTTGAAACCGTCGTTGTGGCTATCTTCCGACCAAAGACAATAAAACTTTTGAATGCTACACACCAACATGTAAGAAATGCATTAGTACTTTTAAAGTTTAGTTTAGTGTATATGGAGTATGGTGCAGCTAAAATGTACTCCATATGGTTGTATTTTCCATTTTCTAACAAAATTTTGTAACACCCCGCATTTCGGACGAGAACAAAAATTGTCATTTTCTTCACGTAAAGGTTCCAAAAGCCATAAATTCAATGCAAGTTTGGTGTGTTAATAAATCATGTAGTGTGGAAACTTATTAGAGCTTGAAAATATTCGAATTATCTTTCAACTGATTCCAATTTTGCAAAATTTCGACACCCAATGAAGTTATGGCTTTACAAAGTGGAGTGTGTCGTGTAGCATAAGGTGTGCGACGTACAACCTAACTTATCCCATAAGGTGTGCGATGTACACCCTAAATTATGCCATAAGGTGTGCGAAGCACAACCTAATGTGTCTGATAAAGAGTGCTCCGCACAACCTATATTATGCGATAAGGTTTGCGCCGTATATATTATTACTCAAGTGACTTAAACCCTCCATTTTTAGGGCAAAATGGTCCTTGTCCCACCCTTATTCTGTCATAAATACGAAATTCAGTTCCCAAAATACCCCAAAATACACCTTCATTCATCAAAATTGCTCAAGAACTCTCCTTAGGGTTTCAAAATAAAACCCAAGCAACTAAAGATTCAACCATCGATTTTTGGAACTAATTGCATATTTGGAATCCCCAGAATGCAGGCTTCAAGAAGCACCTATCATCTTCGCATATAGAGGTACGTAGGGTTATATCAAAAATCTCATGGGCTTAAAAATTCATGTTTTAACAATAGGGGTTTTGAAATTTTGAATATAATCCCGTTTTACACGTTTTATGATATTGATTTGGTCTTTAGGCCTATTCCCGAAGTGGTTTGATATATGATATATGTATATGCATGTATTCCGAAAAGATGTTAACTTGAGAGCATGAATTATATGAAATTCCTCATTTTATATGATCTCATTTTAAATTCTTATATGATGTGAAATGTTTGAAATCATGTTGACAAGCATGACATGAAATATTTTGAAAATGGTCATGGTTTTGACTTGCAATGAGAGGATTTTTATGTTGAAATATGATGAATATAATGGTTGCTTGAATGAATGATGTGCTATTGATGGCGTGCAAGTTGGGTATGACGATACCCTACAGAATAAGATATGTGATTGAATTAAATGGAGTTTGATGTATTGATTTTACATGAGATAGGTGGATGCCCAAAGAAGGAGTTTGAGTGTAAGGGCTCATCGCTGGAAACCGTATTTGCCGACATGGGAATTTGGTACCCTGCTTTGTGATCTTGCACACCTGACTTTATGTCATTCCCAAGTTGGGACTATGGTTAGGAGCCCTGCTTTGTGATGTTGTGCACTACCATTGGGTCGAGACACCCTATTGTGTGATCTTGTGTGTCTTCCCCTCACTTACACTCTAATCTCTGCGGCAACCAAGATTTTATAGTAGGTGTAAATGTAATATGTAGGGTATTCCACCTAGCTCAGCTACATTACATTGTTGTTGAAAACTATTACATTATGTCCTTGTGTTTTCAAATGATTTGATATAGAACTTCTTTATAATGGGTCTCACCTATATTTGGCAAAAAATATTATATTTTGTTTTTGGTTTCTCTGCATACTAGTACTTTTGTATTGGCCCCCTTCCCTCCCAGGTTTGGAGGCATAGTTTAGAGGTCCAGATAACCAGTAGATCTCTTCCAACAGATTTGCAGAATCAAGTGGTGAGCCTTCTATATTTTGAAAGGCCTGATGTCCGTCAGTTCATTTATCATTTAGTAGTTTTGGGTCTACTGGGGGCCTTGTCCCAGTTTTCAGACAGTAATTTATTTTAGTCATGTATTAGAGATTTCACAGACGGTTGTTCAGACGTCGATATATGTTGTGGGGTATTATTTCCCCTTTGTTGATTTCATTTGATTTATGACCATGCTTTCCATAATATTGTGTGTCTTCCGTATATCTTATTATCATATGAATTATATGCATGATTACCAGATAGATAAGGGTGTTTTGGGTCTTCATGGTTCGGAATGCTCATCACGGCCAGGGCCTCGGTTCGGGTCGTGACAAACTTGGTATCAAAGCATGGTTTATGGTCCCAGGGTGTCTGTAAAATCACATCAAGTAGAGTCTTTTTTATGGGTGTGTAGCGTGCCACACTTATAAGCAGGAGGCTACTAGGCATTTAGGAATATCTCTTTTTCTTTATGTTCTAGTTCGTGCAATAGAGTCAGAATGTTCCTCTTTCATACTCTAATTTGTGCTATCATGTCGTACATACGAAAGTAAAAAAATGTTATCCCAAATTCTTTCCTTACTCTAATGTCCTCAAATATGTCTCATTATTGAGGTGATTCAAGTGCAGAAGTTTAGAATCTAAATGGTATGATCCTTTCTGATTGAACCATATAAGAGTTAAATTTTATGCAAGGACTTGAGAAGAGTCCATTAGTGCTTCAATGTATATTGATCCCGATGTAAACATTGATCCTGATGGAATCGTGCTTTTCAGCTTGAGGTATTAATTGCATTTAGTCCCCTTCAAATTTATGTTACAAATGTCTTGCTTAGGGGGGGTTGATGTGTAATAGAATGTTGGAACTATATTCCACCCGAATAGTAGTATACGTTAAAGTGTTACTGTCATGACCTATTGGTAGTGAAATTAGACCAAGAAGTTGGTGATGTGAAGTCACAAAGTTAGAAGTCAGAGCGAGGGTGACTTTTGTGTAAATGAATATTTTAGTTGAATAACCGATGTTCGAGAATGATTTACCCCCTTATGGTGATAGACTAATGTGGTAAATTGTAGCATGTGTGGATGGTATGGTTGTCCGTGAAGGAAGTGTTTGACTCCGATTTTATTTATACAGAGTAAGATATGTATTCTTAGTTCATTGGATATTGCATATTAAATTTCTATCTCATGTAATCTTGTCATCAAGGTGTTGTTGAAAAAAATAAAGTCTAGTGAAGCCCTGTGGGGATCTTTCGATTCACTAGCATAGTTGACTTGTCATTAATCTCATTTTCTTGTTCAAAATACAAAATCAAAGTCTAGTGAAGTCATGTGAGGCTTATTTCGATTCACTAGCAACTTGTTGTCCAACTTGTTGTTCTTGTGTTGGCTTAATATATATATAGCTGAATCTGTTTGCATGAGATTGAGTTGGTAAAGAGGTGATTTTTCCTTGTGTTTTAGTTTAGTAGAAGGTGGAGAAGGAGTTATTAGTTAGGGTGATTTCTCGATTGTTTGAAGCGTGAAAATGGCTATATTAGCCAGTAAGTTGTAAGTATAGAGTCATGGTTGTTTGTGGAATTTGAAGGTAGTCTAAATGTATGTTTGGGTAAGTAAGTATGAGATGAGAAATCCATATAAGTAGAATAGATTGTTTGGAGTTATAATATAAGATTATGGTTGATCATGTCTATTATGTAACTTTACCCCTTGACCTTCTTTTCGTTGGTAATTGTAAACTAGTACTACTTGTGAGAAGGTATGTAGTGATTTTTGAGGCGCTTGTATAGTATGTCCCAAATTTTATGGACTAGCATATTATGTTGCATTTTTCAGTAGTGATAGATGATTGGTACAGGACTATATGCTTGAATTTAATGTAGAATGTGGTGGTAAAAATAGTGGCATGAGATTAATGATGTATGTTTTGTGGGAAAAAATTAGTAGGCTTGATGTGTTAAAATAGTACGTGCTAATGAGTTATGATAAGGAAGACCGTAAGGTCAAGATCAATTATTTGTTGTTTGGAAGTTCTAGTGTACTAGTGTTTCTTGATGTCTATTTCATGGTATCCAAGCGAGAATCATGTGTAAGGTTGGGTTGTAAAATCATGTTTAGCACTAGACATTAAGTTTTGAACAATTGATGTCCATGAAGGTGGATATGATGATTTCTTGGTTAATGATACTAGTTTTATGGAAGTAATCTAATAGGATTGAACGATATATGCAAGAGCTTAAGTTTATTTGATTCGTAGTGAAGTGTGATGTTGCATATATAATGTAGAAGTATGCCCAAGGTGATCTAAGGTTGCCGTATTTTCTAAGACTATTACACATTTTGTGTGACGAGTGTTACCGTTGAGTTGCTAGATGGAGAAAGACTAGTTAGATGGTATATGGTGTTCTAAATAGCCAAGTTAAGGAGTTTTGATTGATAGTGTTGAGCCTTTTTATATGATCTTGATTCTCATAGTAGAGAGATGTAAGTTTGGAGTCGCGATATTGGTAGGCTATATCGGAAGTAGTATGATTCATTGAAGGCTTGGTGATATCCATGTTGAGTGCTAGATTCTAAGTTTGAGTTTTTGAAGGTTGAACTACTAGAAATAAGAGTTAAAGCACTAGAGGGTGTGCACTCCGACTATGGGGATACCCATGAAGACCCGAATTTAGTAAGTATGCAAGTATTAAATGATGACTACTGGGTTTATAAAATGATAAAGTGTATCTCAGAAGGTATTATTAACAGTGGGTTTTCCACTTTCAGGTGTAGTCATTCGGGTTAAGTGCCATGATATGTGTGTATAGTAGTTTTCCAGACCCCAGATTATAGTGAGTGTACTTCAGTTTAGAGTCTAGTAAGGGATCTCCCCAACTTAATATGATGGATTGAAGCTAAGGGGGAGATGATAGAGCGAATAACCAAGTCAGGCTTTCAGATTCTAGTAGTGATGTCAGTATGACATAGAACATCAAAAGGGAACAGTGAGGCTCAACCCATTCCGAACTCAGTATTTTTTAGCTATCCTAATACCTACTTATACCTCACGTTTCAGTTCCATGATCATAGTTTTGCATTAACAGATGTGCTTCTTTACACCCGAAGAAAAGATACTTAGGCCATCTGTAGTTGTTTAACCCAATCCATAAGGTAAAGATGCTTATCATTTTGTCCATTCTTGTCTAACGTTGTGATAGTTCATCTATTTCCTATCTCTCTTTATTCTCGTTTCAAGCTTTCTATTTATTAGATGAAGAAAAGGGTTTCATGTTACTATGTGGTTTGGCTTCAAAATTCTTGCCTTGTCCTTCAAACTAATTTAGGGAGTTGCTCATGGATACAAGATTTCAACATTGATTAGAAAATTAACTAAATATGATTAAAAAGTAGCTATATTCTGATTTCATCTGTTCTTCCTTGCATGGATATTGGTTGAGAAGCCTCCTATACCTTCTCTGGCTGGTCCTGCTCCTGGTGCTATTCCATCTATGTCACTGCAGGTAAAGTTATGGAGGCTTGGGGGAGGAATAAATGAATTTTGAATGTAGAGACATTATGACAACTATTTTCCCCACATCTTTAGCAGTTCCAGCCTATGCTTCCAGCCCAGCAGGCACAACCCTATGGTTCCGGGTCGTCTCAAAAATTTCTGCCACTTGGACAGGCAAATGTTGAGATGTTTCAACCTTCTCAAATCCAATTTCCTCAACCTATGCAACAGGTTACTGTTAGACCTGTAGCAGGAATGCATAGTATGCCTCAAGGACCACCTATTCCCATGATTTTCAGTGAAATTTTCCGATGTCAAATAACCACATGCCTGGTTCTAGTGGCCCAAATTTACCTCTTTCTTCTTCATATAATGTAAGGCCTTGGGAAGATCTTTTGTGATTATTATCAATCAGTTTCCAATGTTCCATTCATATATTGATGAAATACATTTTGTTATCGTCTTTAACAGCAGGTAAATGCAGATTCTTCTGGCGGGTATCAGACACAGATAAATAATCATAGGTTTCCATCAGGGGTACAACCCTGTATTCCAATAAGTAATCATAATGTGAATTCTGCAACAACTATGCAGAAGACTGGAGAATTAGCAGCTCCCTTGGTTGTTCCGGTAAGAATTCAATGTGTTTTATTGTACCCATTTTGCATAAATATTGTCAATAAGTAACATGCTTAAGTTAATGGGTTAATGGGTGTGTGTTGACTGAGAGAGTCAACATTTGAATTCTATGATAGTTTTTTGTAAGCAAATTAAGATTTCAGTGAACAAAAAAGGTGTAAAACCGCGGTATACAAGAAAAGGAGCTCTGCAAAAATATCATTTTCATTCAGATCCAATCTTTTTACCACTTTGTGTTCTCCAGACAGAAAAAAGAGCATGCCGATTTGGCTTTCCGGAATTCTTGCTTTTGGATTATATTCACATAGGTTAGTTATATGAATAGGTTAATGTCTGCATCAAAAACACTTAATGTCTTGTCTATGAACAAGTGGTGGATATGTTGGCCCCCATCACTGACAAGAAATCCCTCAAGTATCCACATCTAGTGCTTTGTACATCATTCTGCTTCCATTAGCACTGGAGATAATAGGCCCCTTTGTTTAAGTCCTCTTTGTCAAAGTTATCATATGGGCTGCCGTTCACCGCTACCAATTTCTACTTGACTGTTGATCAGCAGGACTTGATACACTTCTACCGATAACTTCATTTTGACCCTATTTCTCTATTATCATACATATTTTACATGTGGCTAAATGCTAGTAGGTATTGCTGTTTTCAGCATCTTTTGATGATTAGTAGGCCAATTATGGTTGCTAATGTTGTCATATTTCCAATGGCTTTATTACTCCAAACAATTAATAACATTCTTACAATTCTTGAATTGATTTTTAGATACTATTATAATAGAAGGACAAGAATCTCTACCTGGGAGAAACCTCAAGAGCTGATGACAGAAATGGAGGTGAGGTCTCATGTCATCGAGATTTTTATCGGTAGTTTTATCCAGTTTCCTGTGCTTATCAATGAAAAAAGAAGTACACAATTCTTTTTCTATGAAGCTTCGTAGAACCTCTTTTTCTTTCCTAAGTATATGTGATTTCTATTGAAAGTTTGTTTAGCGAGCAGATTTCCTCGATCTTACTATACTATGTAGGCTTTATTTAGGATTTGCATTGACCTTTTATTTCTAATATAGTTCTAAAAGATTTTATATTTAACACTATTGTTCTAAAAAATGCGTTTAAGCATACACAACAGGATTATATTTGGTCTAATTTAAACAATTTTATTTACTTTCTGATTAATGTAATGTTATTGTAACTCTATGGCGATATGGAGAGAGGAAACTTGATATAATATTGGGGTTCTCACATTTCATTCTGGTTTACAGAATAATAGTTTGGCTGGTGGTACACTTGCACCCAAGAGTGTGACCTAGTGGTCAATGAAGTAGATTGAGAACCATGAGGTCTCAAGTTTAATTTCCAACAGATATAAAAACACTAGGTGATTTCTTATCGTCTGTCCAAGCCTTGATGGACAGATTTACCCAGTATCTGTGCTGGTGGGAGGTAGCAGTACCTGGTGTAACAAGTCAAGGTGCAAGCTAGCCCAAACATGACGGTTATCAAAGAAAGTTTGGCTGGTTGTAAGGGACACGTATTAAGGGACCAACAACTGGAGCTGTAAGGAAGTTTGAACATTTTTATTCTTTTCTTTTTGAGATAAACAGTTTTTTTTTGAGATATTACTTTGTATTCGTCAGCGTTAAGGTTTGCTAGCAGTCCAAAAGATATGAAAAATAATGAAAATAATGCGAGGATTCAAACAGATCTACTACCTGTTATGCATCCTGTACACATTGGCCCTTAAACAAAAGCAAAAATCTGCAATGCTATTTCATTTAACTTTCTGAATGGAATTATATTTATCTTCAAAATACCTTCAACTTTTCTCACTCCATACAGTCCACCAAATATAAGGAAGGATTGTTCTCCCCCATTTCTTCTAACTCTTGCTAATCCCCTCTAATCCAACAGCTCAACAGATTGTTGTATGTCCTTTGATAGTCCACTTTACTTCAACTCAATAGATTTGGTATATGTTCTGGCATGGTTCACTTTACTACTATTAAACTAAAGGTGTCAAATGGGCGGGGTTGGCTGGATTTGGGTGGATCAAAGAGGTCTGAGTTAATAAATGGGCGGGTTATTAACCCGCCCAAAAGCTACTTGGGCTGAAATGGGTTGGGTTAAAATGCTCTAAAATGCGGGTCATAACCCAACCCACCCAATTTGAACTCAGATTTAATTGCTTTATTTGTTATTTTATAAACTTTTAGTACTTGAAAAATTATTATCTTTTTTTTTTGAACTTGGTAACTTCGTATTATATCACATAGTACATGGGTTGTACTGAAACCTTTATATACAAGAGTACTCCTAAATCGACTGTTCTATATCTAAATTTAGTCTAGAACATCAATTATCGAGGCAGTATCATTAGAGTATAGTTGATTACACCAAAAACATAAAAGCAAAATGCAGCTGAGTTTAACCTTCTACACACTATTCTCTATGCTCTCAAAATATCTAGAATTCCTTTTTTTTTTCATATAGCCCACTATATAGCACCAGGGATAATTCTCCATCTACCTCTGTCCTTCGCATGTACATTTGCTTCTCTCAGCACATTAAAGTCTCGGATACTTTCCTAGGAAATGTCCTGGAAATGCCTTTTAGTCTTACGATGATTCTCCAAAGTTGTTGGGTGTACTTACAATGTAGAAATACATGGTTAACCGTCTCTAAAGTTTCTCCACAGAGGAAACATCTGGAGCACAAGGTTTTCCCTTTCTTCATGACATTATCTTGTGTAAGAACTACTTCCTTGGTCAGTAACCAGACAAAGACAAAGCACGACACTGTGTGAGGTATCCTACTTTTCCATATTTGCTTCTATGGCCATCTTGGATCCGGGTGATTTATTTGGTTCATCATCTTGTAGGCTTTGTTGACACTGAACATTCCTTTTTCATTTCCCATCTACTATAGTACGTCCTTCACTGTCTGCAGTCTATTAAATAAGTCCACAGTATTAAAAAATTCAACTGCTCTCATTACCTCCCGGTCATTGAGTTGCCTTCTAAAATTGAAGCTCCACCCATGTGGTGTCCATAATTCTTCTATAGTCCTCTATTGAAACAATACCAAGTTGTAGATATCTGGAAAAATCACTTCCATATTCCCATCCTTATGTCAATTATCCTTCCAGAAACTAGTCTTGTTTCCATCCATCACTTTAACCTTTGAGTTGCTTTTAACTTCATTCCACTAGTGTCTAATAGATCTAATAGATCTCTAGAGGCTAACCCCGTATGGTGTGGTCACTTCTTTAGTCATCCATCTATCTTCTTCAGGATATTTAGCCCCAATCACTTTCCTCCATAGCAGCTGGTTATTGTTTGCATATTTCCACAACCATTTCGTTACGAGAGCCTTACTTTGAATTTTTAGGTTCTTTATCCCCAACCCTCTAGTCTTCTTGTCAATTGTGCACCACAGAGAGCACTACCACTTTTTCTCGCATATCTTTGTTCCTTATTCTATCTCTCCTAGTATGCCCACATACCAATCTCAACATCCTCATTTCTGCTACGTTTATCTTTTGAACATGTGAGCTCTTGACTAGCCAAATACTCTGCCCTATGCAAGATAGCTAGTATAACAGCCACTTTATAAATTTACCTTTATATTTATTTTAACAAAATTCTTATACATGGCATGCTAGTTACTAGCTCTTTTGTAAGAGCTAATTGGGACTAAAAACAAATATTCAAAAATTGTTTCATCGAAAAAAAGAATAACTGTAGTCTATGAGTTTCAAACGTGTCCAAATGGAAAAAAAATAATGGGGAGGCTGTGTTGAGATTGGAACTTAGAACCTCAGTGCAGGATTTGAAAACCCTTACTGTCACACTCAGTCTTGTTTTTTGTGGCAAGGGTGTTTATTAAAAAATACTTAGAAATGATAGAATTTGACCAGGGTGTTTATCAAAATGCAATTATCAGGCGAATGTTGTTCAATTGATCACCCTTGGATAGTTGTAGCTCGGCCGCAGCTTGGCAATGTTTCCACCCTGCTTGTAGTTATATTCTACATAGTACATTCTAGTCCTTTTCCATGCGGGACATTATATCATTCATATTCTAACACTTCCATCCAGTATTGTACTGCTGGAAGTTACTGATTTCTACTCTCAGGGTACTGTTTATGTTCTGTTTTTTAACTTGACCTACTTGCATGCTGTTTTTATTGGGACAGAAGGAAGATGCATCAACTGACTGGAGAGAATTTACAAGTCCTGAGGGAAGAAAGTATGTAACTTATATATTTTCTTGGCCTCTTTCCAATTGTTCTTCTATAGTGGGTACTTTTGTGTGTTACTTGTGCATAACGTTGATTGCTTTGTTTGTTTTCTGTAGGTATTACTACAACAAGGTTACTAGAACGTCCAAATGGAGAATGCCCGATGAAGTCAAGGTGATGTTAGATTTAAATCCAATATGGGTTTGTTCCATGCTTTAAATAGCATGATAAGAAGGGACAATATTCTGTGTTCTTGGATTCTCTAGTTCTCATAAAATCTTTATGCATTCACAGTTGCTAGCATGATAAGAAGGGGCAATATTTATTTTCTTGGAGACTCTATTCTCATAAAGTTTAATTATTTATAAATTCACAGTTGGCTCATGAAAAGGACACTATTTCGCACGCTTCTGATTTTGGATCCATTTCTGTTGTTAAAACATCATCCCCGGGTACAGATGGTTCATTAGTCTCGGCACACGGTGCTAAATCAAGCCCAATTGTTGTGTCACCAGCTGCTAACTTACCAACTATTATGGCTTCAGAATCATCAAGTTTATCTGGTAAGGTTTCTTCTCCGATGATTGAAACAGTTGAAATAAAGAATTCTTCAGAACCTGCTTCGCCAGTTGTTGCTAATTCGGAGAAAATTGGAATAGCAGTAACCTTTGGAAATTCTATCGCGCCACCGGTGTATGTTTTCAGATTTATATTTTATAAATTTGCCTCTGGCTTGTGTTGCTTCTTATTTGGAATTCAATTTTTTTGTAGTTCTGAGACTACTACAACTCAAGACGCAGTAGTGTATGGTGATGGATTTTCTTTGGAGAATAGAGAGGTACTTTGTCTTTCTAAAATACTTATGCGATTAGTTAATTACTATTGGTTACTGGTTAAAACACCAAGAAAGCTTTTCCTAGCTGTTATGCTGGATGTTGATCCAACAATTTTGTAGTGCAGTTGTTAGTCAACTGCTAACAGGTGAAGAATATGCTCCAAATTCCGATGAGGTTTGCTTTTGTTCTTTGTGCTTGATGTTGTGCCTAAAATGCAGAATATCAAGAAAGATGCTGTAATAACTGAAATCGGAGGTGCTACTCCATCAGATGAGAAAACAGTCAAGCGGGGACCATTAGTTTATGATAGAAAAGCGATATAGTTGATTATTGCTTTTTGTCCCGTTTAATGTATGTTCTCGAAATTTCTTATTTCTATTTTAAGTATCTGATTTTATTTAGGAGGAAAAGAGTGCATTCAAAACTCCTTTGGAATCTGCAAATATTGGGTCCAATTGCATATGGGATCAGGTTTATTACTTGACTATTTTCTGCGTACCAAACAATTAAGAGAGATCATTTGACATGAATTGTATTTGTCAGGCCATGAGAGCAGTAATTAATGACCGGAGATATGGTGCTCTAAAATTCCTTTGTAAGCGGAAGCAACCTTTTAATGAGGTATCTCTCCAAGTCAGCATTAGAATGGGTTAATTGTTGCTACAATGTTTTAGCATACCGTATTGCAAAAAGATAGGTTGTGTTTGATATCCAATTGTTTCATGTTTGGTTGACTTAAATATTTAGGAAAATGTTTTCCAAATCAACTTATTTTCCTTAAATTTAATCCCTTCAAAAAGTAGGAAAAACATTTTCCAAAATTCTCTTTCAATCTCACTCTTAAGTTGAAATGTTTATACAACTCTCAAATGTATTTTCTGAAAAATATTTTTCTATTCACCAACCAAACACTAGAAAACATTTTCTAAAAAATGTTTTTCTTTCATCAACCAAACATAAGAAAACAAGTAAGAAACCAACTTGCTTTCTAGGAAAACATTTTCCTTCATACCAAGCACATCCAAGGTCTATGGTGATCATTTTGAAGTTGTGTAACTGTTCCAGTATCTTAGCCAAAAGAAAAAACTGGAAGCTGAAGAGAGGCGTGTTAAACAGAAAAAAGCTAGGGAAAATTTCAGGATAATGTTAGAAGTAAGTGAAATTTTCTTTTGTGGGTGTCTTCCATTTGATATATCATGATATTCACATTACCAATTTCAAAAATAAAAAGATATTATCATAATATTCATGATGTGTTAGAGACTGGTATTTGACTTGTTCAAAAGAATGTGGTATTTTTCACAACAATGTCCGTTGTTCTTAATCTTACAGGATTGCAAGGAGCTGTCACCTTCGTCAAGATGGAGGTTTGTCTTTCACTTGTAATGTTAAGTTTTCTGCTGCTTTTTTTCTAATCTTCGTCATTGTTTGTATATGTTTTGGTACCTTGAAGTTGATCCATTACTTGTGTAAGTTCCATTTGATCCACTAACTATTTGCTATTGATTATTCAGTAAGGCAATCTCCATATTCGAACATGATGAACGTTTTAAAGCTGTTGAGCGAGCTAAAGACTGTGAGGACCTTTGTGAAGATTATGTAGAGGAACTTGAGAAAAAGGTGAAGCTCCTTTTGCAGAACTTTTTTGTAAGCTTCTATATGTTAAAAACTAAGTGTGCGGACTGTAGTTTTCTTATATGGTCTTTGGCTCCTCACAAATTGAATTAGCCTTTCATTTGAGATAGAAACAAGGTCCAATTTATTAAACATGGTATTAAAGGCAGATCTATCTTGATGTTAGACTATTAGATGTTAGCCAACCTAGGTTAACTGATGCTACAAATGTCTAGTCTTGGTGTGCAATTAATGTACGCGAATCCCACACGAGTAAGGTGTATGTGTTGTAGTTTCCTTATATGATCTTGGACAATCTTCACCACCTGACCTAGTTTTGAAAGTTGATTTAGGCGTTGATGCACTTGATTAACAACAGTCATTCCATTCCTTTCCTTAGCAGGATGTCTTTTAGTCTGTTCCCTTTTTTGTTTTGCTTAAAGAGTAGAAAGAAGGAATGTTGTAGCTATTTAACTTCAAATCTTGTTTTCTTTGAATACATTTTTAACGGCTTCTCAAGGGTACAATATTTAAATTTGTTCACCATTGAATTCCAATTTAAACAGACTTCCCTGTATTGTATGTAATTTTTCTTGAAACTTGAAACTATGATATGCTTCTTCCTCTCCCACCTCCGTTGTAAAATAGAAAAAGTTTTTCAATACTTTCATGCAAGTGTAGTTAAAGTCTCTTTGTAAATATTGTCTTCTTTATAGAGAAATTTTATTTTTTTTACTTTGTACTGGATTTTATTAGGAGCATACGAAGGCATTGGAGGAGCAGAAGTGCAATAGAGTGGAGTACTTAGAATTTTTAAAATCCTATGAATTTATTAAGGTATTTGTTCTAGTGGAATTACATCAGTTCCTAGATTATATTTTTCTATTTCTAGGAGATAGAACTTCCATAGTTCCATTATTGCTGACTACTTTTGTTTAGGCCAGTAGCCAGTGGCGGAAAGTTCAAGACCGCTTGGAAACTGATGAAAGATGCTCCCGCCTTGAGAAAATCGATCACTTGGAGATTTTCCAGGTACTAATCATTTTTCTAATACATCATAAATAACTTTTTCCAAACATCTCATTTATACGCCTCAGTTTTAAAGTTATGTTGCAACCTTTTCTGTTTTAAGAATATATACATAATTTAGAGAGCGAAGAGGAGGAGCAAAGGAAACTGCGGATTGTATATTTCTTATTAGACTCGGGGGTTAAAATTAAATTTATGTTTGGAGACTTTGATTTATTTCTTTCTCACTGGGTATACACCGTTGATTCAAATAAGAAGAATTGAGGAAAGCTGAACGTAAAAATCGTGATGAGTTCCGAAAATTAATGGTAGAGCATGTTGTTGCAGGATTACTTAATGCAAAAACTAACTGGCGTGATTATTGCATCAAATTTAGTTTTTCTTTCTTGTGTTCAGTAAGTGATTACCTTCATGAGTTCCCTTTTCGTCTTTTTTGAATTTTTCATCCAATAAGTTCCTTCTTTATTTTGTGCTTGCAGATTAAAGATTTTGCTACATATCTAGCTGTCTCATCAAATACTTCAGAATCAACAGCAAAATACTTATTTACAGATATTATGGATGGGCTGGAGAAATAGGTGAAATAGGTTGCTAATAGGAGTATTGAATTGTGTCAACTACATTTGTTACACTAAGCCATATTTATAGACTTTACACTACAATCCCTTTTTATTTGCTTTCAGTTAATGAAGGTTTGAATCTGAATGTTTAAGATATCAGCCCATTAAGTTCTTCTTTTAAAAAAAAGATTCAACCGGTTAATACATCTTAATGAATCAGATGTTAAACAAAGTCTGAAAATAATTTAGATCCTCACTAAAAAGTTCAATTCATTCGGTAAAAAGGGAAGGTAGTGCATTACTATGTGGGAATATACTGGGTTGGTTGTTGTTGTTGTTTTTGTGCATTAAAGAATAGAACATACTTGGTAGGATAAAAGGATGAGATTGAGATTTCAGAGTTACCCCACTGCTTGCTTTTTTTCTTTAAATAACACATATTTTGTTGAGATAAGAACAATGACCGGTTGTTCCTATTAAACATCTGTGTTGTTTCTCTTTATGCCAATTAGTTTCCTCTTTTTTTTACTAGATAGTACGTATTTAGGCTGATAGGAATGATATTGTCGTAAACTTTTAAGTTAGGGGTTCCATGCTTTTAATGTACTATAGATATAGATGATTCTTTCAATCTATCCAAGCTATATTAAATGCTACTTCATGGACAATTGTAATTGACTTCTCCTCTGTTGAATGCTGTTAGTGGTTATATTACCTTAATTGTTATAGTTTCTCGAGCAGAACAACTTTGAGAAGTGATCATCAAACTTCCAAGTTTTAACGTAGTTTCTTTGACTTTCGAGGACTCCTTTAAAGTATCACTCAACCACACCATTGTGTTTCAGCTAAGACTGCATTTGTTTTTATTAATATTCAGACATTTGAATCATTTTGAATGCACATCTGAATGGTTAAGATATTGTCTCTAGATCTGAAAACTAAATGATTAAGATTGGGTGTTTTTCAATATCTGAATGTGCAAAGTTTATTTATTTCTAAATATAATATAATTATATATTAGAAATTTTTTTAAATTAATGCAATTAAATTATTATTTGATTAAAAAAGGAAACATTTATGTTTGTTAGTGATAGTGGAGATGGTTTGTAATAGTGGTGGTGGTTGTAATAAATTAATTGATGTTAGTGATTAGCAATGTTGGTGATGATAGTTGTGATAGCAGAGATAGTTGGCATTATAGTAACTGTCATGATATTGGCGATTGGTAGTGGTGGTGGTGGTTGAGATGTGAAGTTGGTTAATGTTAGTAGTTGGAGGTGTTGGTCATGGTGACAGAAAACTATATGCATGATGGTTGACAATATGTTAGTGGTTGTTGGAGACGCTGTTAGCTGTGATGGTGGAATAGTTGTTAGTACAGATACTGTAGCGAGTGTAGCGGATGGTGGTGGTAGAGGTGGTGACGCCGGTGACAGTGGAGGTGATGGTGTCCGAAGAATGTGTGGAAGTTGATGATGTGTTAGTGGTTGTTAGCGAAGTGTGGAAGTTGATGATGTGTTGGTGGTTATTAGTGGTAGTGCTAGTTCTGATAGATAAGTTGGTTGGTAGTAGGGATCAATCGGTAGCAGTTGATGGTGACGGCATTGGAGGTAGGGGTGTTCATGGGTCAATATGGGTTGGTTATTGGTCAAAACCATAACCAAACCAACATAATCGGTTTTTAAATTTCTAAAACCAAACCAAACAAAACAAAAAAATAACCATCGGTTTGGTTCTTGTAGGTTTAGTTCGGTTTGATTCGGGTTTTTTGGTTTATAACTTTAGTTAATGATAAAAGTTGAAAGTTTTAAAAAACAAATCCAATCTAACATATGAGATGTCAACCGAGTGTTGTATCTCAATCTTGAAACTATGATGTCAACTGAGTGTTATACTTTGGCAAAGCCATGATAACACCATATGAACGCTTTTAAAAAATATTTAAAAACTATATTTAATAGAATGATATGATAAACCCCCAAAAGCTGAACACATAAACTTCTTGCTCAAAAAGGTTCAAAAGAAAGTTAAAATTAGTGATTGTGTATAGTCTAATGAATTTTAGCTGTAAATTTCAATAAATAACAAGATATTATTTTCACAATTAGTATCATTTGTCATTCAAAATATGAAATTCATTTAGAATCTCATAATGTATTATCAACTAGATGAAGACATATGAGTGAATGTGTTACGACTAAAGTTAAATCATGATTTTAATATAAAATGTAATAAATATTTAGATTACATTTATGAAAAACATATAAATAATTATAATATATATGTATATCGGTTTGGTTTGGTTATTTTGTCGGTTATTTTAGAGTAAAACCAACAAATTAGTATCGCTTTCTTAAAATTCAAATCCAAACCTAACCTAACCAAATATTGATTTTTTTTAACCAGTTTGGTTTGGATCACGGTTCAGAATTTGCCTCTGAAGAGGTAGTTGAGATGTAATGAAAGTAAAGGCTTAGAAAAGATTAGCCTCAGCAAAAGTACCTGAGAGCATCTCTGTTTCTCTAAATAAAGTTGCATCTCCCTCACTATGATTTTTTTGGCCGTAATACACACTTGCGACTAACTAAATGATATATTGTTTCATCCTCTGCCCTTTCTGAAAAGAATTGAAGTTGAATGATCAAATGTTATTAGCATTTATCTCCTTGCTTGATGAAAGAGAGAGTTTACCTGGTATCCTAGCATGGTAATGATCCTGTTTGTATTCTTATTCAATGATTGAATTTGGTAATATTTTCTTGAGTTAGGATCTTGCTATGGGATGGTGAGAGTTATACATCAACTCAGATGCTGAAAATCTTTTCTTTTTCCCTTGTAAGATAAAGATGTCAACTTTTATCTTTAAAGTTTGTATTACTTTTTGTGTGCATAAATGATTCTTATTAAGTAAATATAATGAAAGCGTTGTTAACAGAGATGCTATCCATTTTTATTTATTCTCTTTTTTTCTATTATCCAAACAGGGGTGCTTGATTTTTCCTTCAATTTAACCTGATCAGTGCAATTAAGTTTATGTGTCAAGTATCTTGTGGTATTGTAGATGACTTTGAACAAGTGGAGAAATGTTGGTATTCATGAAAGAAATTTCATCCCTATCACCCTGCTTGTAATTTATAGACTTTATGGTAACTCAAATGCATGGACAAGGCTCCATTTGGTATCCTATTTTTGTTACTGATAAGTATTCTGAATTTGTGTTACTTGTATGTTGCTTCAGTATCTTGATGACAAGTCACAAATTAAAGATGCAGTTAGGATGGCCGAGGTAATCCCCACTCTTCATTTTAACCTCTGTTGTGCTTCGATTAGTACATAATATTTTGGCTGAGCTGTCTCTACTTTCAGATTGGATTGACATCAGCCTGGACGCTTGATGATTTTAAGGTTGCAATCACCAAGTATATTAGCTCTCCACCAATGTCAGATACCAACTTAAAGGTCTAATTATGGCTAAGCACTGTATACTGTTTCACATCGACCCATGCTGAATTGAATGTTGTGAAAATTGAAGTACCCCATTCACTAAATGGATTTCTATGTATTTGTCCCCTTTTTGTCTTTGGGACAGGTCCTGCATAAGATGATTGGATTGAGTGAAAAAGCATTAGTAGTACTTCCATGTTATGTTTCACTGGAAGTCGGTCAGTTTATGATTGCTAAATTGGCAACTCGTAGGTAGTCAACTGTGGTTAGTGGCATTTTCCTTTAGTATCAAGCATAACCTATCCCACATTAAATTTGGATCTTCTTATAATGGATTTAATAGAAGAGTTGTATGTTAGTTAGCAAGTAAGCCTGAAACCTTCAAGAATAAAGACGAGGACCACATTGATCAAATATTTGGTGTTAGCTTTTGCTTCCAATTCTTCAGTTTTGGTACCATTTTCCTTAGTTTTTATTTACTGGATGACGGTGTTTAATATTACACCTACCGAACATATCTTAAGTTGCTTAATTCAAAGAATTTGCTTTGTAGTTTTCTGTTTTTACGGTTAGTGGATAAGAGTTTTACTCTACGAAACTGGTTAAACAGCATAACTAGATGATATGAACGATCATTTGCTATTTTTGTAATGAGGATATTCTTCATATATCATTTGGATTTTGGAGGTTATTTATGGTCATGGCGTATAATCTATGTATGTGGGAAGAGGGAATTGCAAGGAATATCTTGCCGAAGAATTATGCTTAGACGGTTGGGTCTCTTAAGGCTTTTAGTTTACTTTCAATGGCTCAAAACTTTTGTAAAGCATTTTATCAAACATCTAGCAGATGAGTTCTATGAACTTCTTCATGCATCAAAGGTATAGTAAACAGTTTACAATCTCTCACATTGCAATGGATGGGATCCCATGATATTTTCTTTAAACCATAATCTATTTATTTGCTGTGGTTGCAGGAAATTACTGCATCATCAAAATGGGAGGACTGCAAATCCCTCTTGGAGATAGGCAAGTAGCTTCTTTTGCTTTTATTGATCTAGAATTAGTAACACGATTGCAAGGACCATTGGAGAATGATAATTGATATTATTTTCAAGGACCAACTCCTTCAATATTCTAAACTCAGTAATTCACATAGTTATAGAATGTACCTTAGAATAATAGATGTGTTGAATGATTTGTTGTTTTATATTCCTCAACATTTAGGTAGACTATTTGTTTATAGTATTAGCATGAATTACCATTTTGCTAAGTGATTTTTAATGTTGAACTTATCCCTCTAGAAATTGGTTGATGTCAATTATTAGTTGTTCCAACACTGGGCGTTTAATAGCTCTAGCAGTTAGTTTTAAAATTTCTGACATTTGTGATTGTTTTAGTTTTTTAATTTCTAGCATTTGTGATTGTTTCACGATTCTGATGAAGTATGCTGCTAAATCTCTAGTTTTAATTTGTGTAGCCTCGTTGGCTATAAAATGAAATGCTCTGGATTTTTACTTTTTTATTCATAATCTCATGATTCTCATTATGTCGTAACATTGAATTTGAGTTTCTTTGCTGTTATTATTTTACAGAATAATGGGTGATGAGGGCTTGCTGTTTGAAATATTTAACAAATTTGTTAATGAACTAAAAGAGAAGGAGCGCAAGCGTCAAGAGGATAAGGTACTTGAATTACTACAAACCCTTATTCTTTTGCTACTTTCGGGTAGGGGTAGTAGATGTGTGGTTGTGATTGTGGTTGATATTGTTTTGCGAAAATTTTGACTTTTTGAGAGTCGCCACTTAATTTTGAAAAGGAATTAAGAAACTTTTAGAGAATTACTGCAAACGATTCAAAATAGAAAAATCATTTTTAAGTTAGAGATTCTAGATAAGTGGTTCCTATTAATATTTTAGGAAGGTATTAGGCACCTAAAATGTCCACTAACTTGCGGTTATCCGGACTGTCTGAAAATCGTCTTTTGATTAACTTAGAAAAAGTTTATTTTTTGAAAAGAAAAGCGATTTTAGGAATATTTTGGTGTTTATGCAAAACCAGTTTTTTAGCGACTTGACTAAGGATTTTACTAGGTTCGCAAAACACACGTAAAACAAATAAGCAAATAGAAAAAAAGGAAAGGGGAGAAGTAGTGATTTAGGCTTTTAAGCTCAAACCGTCGACCCTGTCCTAATCTAGTTAGGTTTTTGACCCATCTTTCACCTATTTTAATTTTATGTTTTCGAGCCCTTTTCGGCTCGAGTCTCGCTCCACCTGTTTTAAATTTACAACTTTGGCTTCGAGGGTCAAATGAATAAATAAATAAGTCACTAAATAAACAAAAATATAAATAAGTAAATAAATTAATAATGGAAACAATGGATAAATAAATCAATAAAGAAGAAATAACGAGATTTTCAAGTCCCCTTTGCCGCTTCAAAGATGGAACTTTAACCCATTCTTCTTTCGATTCCTCGTATCAATACGCCATGTGATGGATTCTTGGATTTTCTTTTGGGCTTAACTCGGAAGGATAGGCCTCATTGGCCCATTTATGAAATTTAAAGAGAGAAGGGGCCCATTTGAACTCCAAGGGGGGTGCATGCAAAGAAAGGAATGAAGAAATTAACATAGGTCCAAGATTTTAACAATTTATAAGCTATAGCATTCCTGCTTCATTCAAATACACTCATACACAGGTAAAAATGCTACAAGAGCAAAAGTCTATAATTTTTGAAGAAAATGTTCATAATCAATTAAAGAAATTTCAACTACAGGAGGAAATAAAGCTTCAACAAGAAATTCTTATGGTCTTTAGCGAAATAAAGAAAATAATTTATCACTTTAATGCCACAAAAGGACACAATGAAGCATGTCACAAAAAAGAGTTACAACTCCTGGATCATACTACATAAACGATGGATCGCAAGCAACGTTCAAATTGCAAAATGCCAAACATACAAAATTAAAGACTTAATCACTTTAGGCAAGGAATATGATAGCTGGAACTTCAAGAAAAGCAAGGCTGAAATCTTAATGCCTTTGTTAATCATAAATTAACAAACAAATGAGATTCAAACACTACATAAACCCAATTTTAGGTAATTTAATCATGAGACAACATGCCACAACTTATATGCGAACAAGAAAAGCAAGAAAGGAAAGAAACATTAGCTCGTCAAACTTTAATTTGTTCTCATGAGTCAATTACAGCAAATTGAATTAGCCATGAAAAAAACATAATTCAGCCCTATGGTCCACTCTTATATTTTAAAATAAACTTTAGAATCAAATGAGACTATTGTACATCGAGAGTGGCAAGTCGGAAGAAAATAACATTCGAGTTCTTATTTATAACAATTTCCTGCATTTGAGCAAAAAAGATATGTGAACAGGCTGCCTAATATCTATTCTTTGAACATTTTTTTGAATTTAGAAAATACGTAAATATTTTATTCTCCTACTCTGTGACTACTAATCAACATCGAATATGAGACCAGCAAAATAGTTTTTAAAGTCGAAGCATTAAAGCTAACTAGTAACATTCAAATAGAATAAAATGAGAGAGATCAAGCATGAACGACAGCCAATCAAACATGGGCAAGAATGAGTTTTTTAGTAGAACAATATATCAAACACGAAAATCCTATGTCTTCCAGGCCTCTACAGTAGTCATTCCCAGCAAACAGAAGTTGAACCACGAAGAAGAAAATGATAACCACAACAAAATTAAAAAGAAGGGTGTGTTTACCTCTTTCGGGACAGCAAAATGGGATAACGAGCTGACGATAGGATTTCGACCACAGAAAAACTCACAACTGCTTCGACAGTTCAGGCGCACCTCCTAAGAATGTATGTTTCTTAGGCATAAAGAGAATATTTTTTCCCTCTGAGAGCCCCCCTTTCTAACCCCTTTTTTTGTGTATTTCTGAATTTTTGAAGATTTTCGCTAACCCCAAATTTTCAACCCAAAACTTTTGAACCCCCTTTGCCTCTACAATTTTGAATGAAGAGGAGAACCCATAAAGGAAAGAAGAGGCCGGTGAAAAAAATTCCAAAATCCCCAAAAAAATCCCTTTTTCTTGCTCTAAGTAGAGCTATTTGTAGAAGGGGATTGAGGGTTCATTTTTTAGATTCAAAAGATCCGGACCCTAATGAACTATACCTTTATCTTGATTTTCTTGAACGGAATTCCGAAAAGTGGCCAATAGAAATTGATAGAAAGGGAATAATCTTCACAAGCCAATGAAAATACTCCACCTATGTACGAATTCGTAAACCTCTATCCAAGAATTTTGGGATTTGAACATTGGATGAGACACCTAAGTGTGTTTCTAGAAGATTCTCAGCATTTTCTCATATGGATTCGAGTGGAACGCGCGTGATCATAAAGAGGAAAAAGTAAACGGGTTGGATTCAAGTGCTGCATACTATTTGAAGTCATCCGCACCTGTGGTTTTGATTTGAGATTTTCATCCTCTCAGATGCTCTCGACAATGCTTCAAGCAAAAAGTGTTAGTGCTAAACATAATTCACGAAAGAGGTATATAGTCTTTTACCATATCTCCACATGAGCTATGGCCTGAAAAGCGGAGTCATCTCTTTATGTACCTATTTGGAATAAAATAACCGGCAATACCAAACACAACAACCCTCTTGGTTGTTATATAATTATGACATTTGTCGGTTGAATATATCTTCAAAGTGGGTGGCCCTTTTGGACACCGGCGATACTTTATGCAGAACGATCTCTACAATCGTGTAATCTTGTGCTGGTGTGGCAACCCTTTGGGTACCTATATCATTTGTTGCATGTGGAATGATAACCTCTCTAGTTATAGCCGATGATCGATTTATAAATTTCCTTTAAATTATCAATCTTTGGGTAATATTACGCATTATTTGATGTTGGATACGAGGCGACTTACAGATATCCTTTTGATTTCTAGCTTTTAGATAATCTTGCACATTATCTGACTTTGAATAAGAGATGGCTTACAGATATCTCTCCAATCACTAGCTTTCAGGTGTTCCTACACATCATGCGACCTTGGATACAATATGACTTATAGATAATCCCTCAAATTGTTAGTCTTTGGGTAATCCTACACATAATCTATCTTGGATATGACACGGCTTGTAGAGAACCCTTAGACGTATCAATTTGACAATCTTGCATATGCTCCGATAAGGATTTAGTTGCCACTTATGGATAACCTTTGAACTATCAATTTTTGGGCGATCTTGCACACTGTCCAGTTAGGATGTTGTTGTGGCTTACAGATGACCTACAGGCTATCAACTCATAGGTGATCTTGCACACTATCCTATTTCAAATAATATGACTTATAGAAAACCCTCAAATTGTCAATTTCTATGAAATCTTATATATCATTCATTCTTAGATAGCGACTTAAATGCGTCCCTTTAAATCGTGTGCTCTTGATGCATTCAGATGCTGATTCATAAAATGATAAGATATCCTCGATGCCAGCATTTATGTCTTGCGTGTCAACAGATATAAAATGATGATGATATCCTCGACGCCAGCGTTATTGCTTGTCAACAGATATATTAAATAGTGATGATATCCTCGATGCCAATATTATGTCTTGCGTGTCAACAGATATATTGAATGCTGATGATATCCTCGACGCCAGCGTTGTGTATTGCGCGTCAACAGATATTGTATGATGATGATATCCTTGGTGCCAGCATTGTGTCTTGCATGTCAACAAATATTGTATGATGATGATATCCTCGACGCCAGTGTTGTGTCTTGCGTGTCAACAGATATATAATAATAATGATATCCTCGACGCCAGCGTTGTGTCTAGCACGTCAATAGATATTGAATGATGATGATATCCTCGACGCCAGCGTTGTGTCTAGCATGTCAACAGATATTGAATGATGATGATATCCTCGATGCCAGCGTTGTGTCTTGTGTGTCAACAGATATATTGAATGCTAATGATATCCTCGATGCCAGCGTTGTGTCGAGCGCGTCAATAGATATTGAATGATGATGATATCCTTGATGCCAGCGTCAGGGTCTTGCTTTCTGCATATACCTGTACTCAAGGTAGATGATTAGTAGACACAAATTTGCTTTTGCTAGCAACTATTTTTCTTAGAAAATTCTAAATACAATATTTGTAAAGAAGACAAGACATTTTTGTTTGTCCTCCATGATCTCAAGAAATGAGATGGACAATTCGAAAGGTCGTCAATAAATGGGTGTTGAGCCGGTTTTTCGGCTACCAAAAGTACCGTTATAAGCCTTATATGCTTTGTCATGGCTCCCGACTTGCTTGGGGATTTTTCGAAAGAAACACTTATTTTGTGTATCGATCCCTGCATCCACAAAAAATGATTAGTTTGAAAGAAACTACTCCGTGCTGACCTCCTACGATCCTTGATTTTCCCTCGCCATCTTTTAGGTATTTCATCATATTGGGACTTCTACCCCTGACTCCCCGTCCTAATTGATGTCTAGGCAATCACTAAGTAAAAGATTTATATAGATTTTTTTCAAAGTACTCTTAATTTTTTAGAAAATAGTTTCGAGAACTCCTGGAAAACTTCGAAAAATCTCTGCCAGTCATGTAGTACTATCCAAATACCTCATAATTTGCTACATACCTTCTCATAAGTAGTACTAGTTTACAACTACCAACAAAAAAAGTCAAGGGGTACGGTCACATAATAGACATGATCAACCTTAATCTGATATTATAACCCCATACGATCTTATCTACTTATGTGGATTTCTCACCTCATACTTACTTACTCAAGCATACATTTAGACTTCCTTTAAATTCCTCAAACAACCATGAGTCTATAATCATAACTTACTCGCTAATATAGCCATTTTTCACATTCAAGCAACCAACAAATCACCCTGACTAACAACTCCTTCTCTACCTTATACTAAACTAAATCACAAGGACGAATCACCTCTTTACCAACTCCATCTTATGCGAATAGATTCATCCATAAATATATTAAACCAACAAAAGAACAACAAGTTGCTAGTGAATCGAATAGGCCTCACACGGCTTCACTAGACTTTGGTTTTGTATTTTGAACAAGAAAATGAGATGGATGACAAGGCAACTATGCTAGTGAATCGAAAGAGCCCCACACGGCTTCACTAGTCTTTAATTTTTTTTTTTCAAAAACACCATGATAACAAGATTACATATTACAAGAGATAGGAAATTGACACATAATATTTAATGGTCTAAGAATACACACCTTACTCTGTACAAATAAAAATCTGAGTAAAATACTTCCCCCATGGACTACCATACCATTCACACGTGCGACTAGCTACCACATTAGTTTATCACTATAAAGGGGTAAATCATCCTCAAATATCGGTTATTCAACTGAAATATTCATTTACACCAAAAATCACCCTTACTCTGACTTCTAACTTTGTGACTTCACATCACTAACTTCTTAATCTAATTTCATTACCGATAGGTCATGACAACAATAATTTAACTTATGCTACTATTCAGGCGAAAATACAGTTCCAACATTCTGCTATACACCGTCCACATCTGTATCAAGATTTTTGGGAGGGACTAGATGCACTTAATACCTTAAGCTGGAAAGCATGATTCCATCAGGATCAATGTTTACATCAGAATCAACACATATTGAAGCACCAACAGACTCCTCTTGAGTCTTTACATAATTTTTTTCTTATATGACACAATCAGAAAAGACTATATCATGTAGATTCTAAACTTTTTCACTTGAATCACCCCAATAATAGGACATGTATGAGAACATCAGAGTAAGGAAAGAATTTGGGATGAATTTACCTTCATATGGGAGATACCATAGCATGAATGATAGTAATTCGTGTTATTTTTAATACATTGAATCAAATACTGTATAAGAAACAACAACACCCAATGTATTCCCACATAGTGGGGTCTGGGGAGGTTAGTGTATGCAGATCATATCACTACTCAGGTGAAGTAGAGAGGATGTTTCCGATAGACTCCCAGCTTAGGATAATAATAATATACCAAACATAAAAGATAAATACATATAAACTAATACGATACGCAAAATAAAACTAACAATATAACAAATATCAAAGAAGATGTATATAAACTAGTACCGTATGAAAAAATAGCCAATCTACCAAGAAGTGTCAGCTTTGTGTTGGGTGGTTGGTAGTCAAGAAAGTGTCAGCTTTCCCAAAAAGAAAAACCCCAATAAAGAAAGAAGTCCCTCCACTTTCACCATTGATTCAATGTTATTTTTAATACGCAGAATCAAATACTGCGTAAGAAAATAAAAGCATAATTAATGCAAATATTATTAATATATCATATTTTACATTATTTTTATAAAATAATATTTTATATTATTTTTATAAGAAAATACTCTAATTAATTTAATTGAAATTATATATTTATATAATAAAGGAGGATAGTCTGGCCTAAAACTAAGACAAGTTTCATATTGAGAACTACCTATTTGAATTTTTACAACAAAAAACCATTATTTTATAACAAAAAGCTATTTTGTTAATTATTAAAATATTTAATATTATTTCATATTTCCTATTTAATAAATTACATTTCATATGTTTTTAATAATAGTGTTATAAGAAACTAAATATGAATGATTTCATTACAATTGACTAAAAGAAATATTACAAGAAAAAATTATTTAAGATAATAACCAATTAATAAATAGTAACTGATCAATTTATATAGAAAATATTGTAATCATTCTGAATAAAAAATATTAAAAAAAGGTGTCATCCCTCAAAATAATTAAGTTTGACCTATTTTTGTAAAAAAAATAAATGAATAAATATAATAAGAAAATCGATAATTAAGAAAAAAAATAATTGCTACCTTATTTGAGTTTTTAGCAAATTATAAAGATAATAATAATCAATTGAATATAATTAAATTATAAATTAATAATAAATATTTGAAAAATAAATTAGTAATTAGGAAAATAAATAATTGTTAACTTTTTAAAATTCTTTCCAAAATTAAAAAGGTAATTGATATCAATTTAATGTAATCAATCTAAAAAAACATGAGAAATTCATGGGATTGAATTTTCAAAATTATAAAGGTAATTAATATCAATTATTTTTGTATTTGAGCCCTTTATACAATTGTAGATTAATTAAATATAATCAAGCTACAAAATTAGGACAGATTTATGGTAAATAAATATATAATATTAATAATAATTTTATCGCTATCAAATTAATTAGATTAAATTGAACTAGAAATTAGTTAATATTGACAATTACTTTAATAAAAAAATATATGGAAATATTTGTAATTGATATGCATATATTGGTAAATAAAAACAACGAACCCTGACTACTACTTTAGTAATAAATATATTTTAAAATTTACATACAACATTAAATTTAAGAAACTTGAGTCTATATATTATGATCATAAAATTGATTCTAATTAATGGAAATTAGTTGATTGTATAGTTTTATTACCACAATTTTGTACATCATTTATTTAATAAAAATAAATATAATTAATTAATTGATTTTGTGCAATCTACTATGATTTTATTAATTCAAATGAAATGATTTTTAAATTATAGGTTTGGATTATAAAAATAAAGGTGATTATTGTATGACTTTAGCATTTCTTATGTATTAAAAAAGATTTATAGACAAAAAAATGTCATCCCTCAAAACAACTAAATAATCAAATTGTAAATTGATAAGAAATTTTTGAGAGATAAAGCAGTAATTAGGAAAAGAAATAATCGTTACCTTTTTGAAATTCTTCCCAAAATTATAAAGGTAATTAATATAAATTTGATATAACCAAACTATAAGAATATGTGAAATTCATGGAATTAAATGTTTGAAATTATAAAAGTAATTAATATCAATTGTTTCCATATTTGAGTCCTTTATGTAATTATAGATTAATTAAATATAAGCAAGCTATAAAATTAGGATAGATTTATGGTAAATAAATCTATAATATTAATAATAATTTTATTGTTATAAAATTAATTAGATCAAATTGGGATAGAAATCATTTAATATTGACAATTATTTTAATAAAAAATATATGCAAAGTTTCACAATTGATATACATATATTGGTAAAAAAACAACGAACACTGACTACTACTTTAGCCATAAATATATTTTAAAATTTGCGACATTTAATTTAAGGAACTTGAGTCTATATATCATGATCATAAAATTGATTCTAATTAATTGAAATTAATAAGTTGATTGTGCAATTTTATTACAATTATGTTGTACATCATTTTTTATATAAAAATACACATAATTAATTAATTGATTTTGTGCAAGCTACTATGATCTTAATAATTCAAATGAAATAATTTGTAAATGGTAAGTTTGGATTATAAAAAGAAAGGAGATTATTGTATGCCTTTAGCATTTCTTATGTATTAAAAAAGATTTAGAGACAAAAGTTGTCATCCCTCAAAACAACTAAATTTGAACTATTTTAGTAAAACAATAAAAGATTGAATATAAGAAAATCCGTAATTTAGAAAAAAAATAATTGTTACCTTATTTGAGATTTTAGAGAATTATAAAGATAACTAAATAATCAATTGACTATAATCAAATTATGAATTAATAAGAATTTTTTGAGAAATAAATCAATAATTAGGAAAAATAATAATCGTTACCTTTTTTAAATTCTTCCCAAAATTAAAAAGGTAATTGATATCAATTTAATATAATCAATCTATAAAAAACATGAGAAATTCATGGGATAGAATTGCCGAAATTATAAAGGTAATTAATATCAATTGTTTTCATATTTGAGCCCTTTATGTAATTGTAGATTAATTAACTACAATCAAGCTATAAAATTAGGAAAAATTTATGGTAAATAAATATATGATATTAATAATAATTTATATTTATCAAATTAATTTTATTAAATTGAGTTAGAAATCAGTTAACATTGACAATTAGTTTAATAAAAATATATGCAAAGTTTCGTAATTGATATACATATATTGGTTACAAAAACAACGAACACTGACTTCTACTTTAGCCATAAATATATTTTAAAATTTACAACATTAAATTTAAAGAATTTTTTGAGAAATAAATCAGCAAATAGTAAAAAAATAATCGTTACCTTTTAAAAATTCTTTCCAAAATTATAAAAGTAATTAATATCAATTTGATATAATCAAACTCTAAGAATATGAGAAATTCATGGGATTAAATTTTTGAAATTATAAAAGTAATTAATATCAATTTTTTCCATATTTGAGTCCTTTATGTAATTGTATTTTAATTAAATATAATCAAGCTATAAAATTAGGACAAATTTATGGTTAACAAATATATAATATTAATAATAATTGTATTGTTATCAAACTAATTAGATTAAATTGCAGTAAAAATCAGTTAATATTGACAATTATTTTAATGAAGAATATATGAAAAGTTCCATAATTGATATACATATATTGATTAAAAAAACACAAACATTGACTACTACTTTAGCTATAAATATATTTTAAAATTTACAACAGTAAATTTAGGGAATTTTAGTCTATATATTATGATCATAAAATTTAATCTAATTAAGTGAAATTAATTAGTTTATTGTGTAGTCTTATTACAATTATAGCGTACTTTATTTATTTAATGTAAATATATATCATTTATTAACTGATTTTGTACAATCTACTATGATCTTATTAATTTAAATGAAACAATTTTTAAATGGTAATTTTAGACTATAAAAAGAAAGGAGATTATTGTATGACTTTAGTATTTCTTATGTATTATACAAAGATCTAGAGATAAAAGAAATACAAAATTACAATATTTTTGGGTTATTTAATTAATTTATCACATATCAAAATATTGTTTATATCAATTCAGTGATGTTTATATAGAAAAGTTAAATTTTGAAAAAATAAATATCTTAAATTTCATAATTTAAGTTAATTTGTGTGCTAATTTGAAAAAGTTAATTTATAGTTTACATTTTATATCTTCTATATGGAAAATTTGACCTCATATGGCTATTTATACCCATTGAATAACAAAAATTATTTGTTACACTTTTCTTCTCTCTCTCTCATGGGTATTTCTCTTGTTTTTCATTATGGGTATGTAAATATTCACTTGCCATATTTCTGGATCCTTGTAAATATTCACTTTCCATATACAGATCCTTGTAAATATTTACTTGCAATTTACAGATCCTTGTTAGTTGAATATATGCATTGTATGATGATGAATGAAAGACATAGAATTTTTTTTTCTCTATTCTAGTCTTTTGCTATTTTTACATTTCAAGAAAAAATGACAAGAATCCTACAGATTCTGACAACCTTTTGCCGGCTCTTACTCTTTCAACTCTTTGATTCAGTATTTTCTCTTCTTTTTTTTAATTATTTACCATGATTATTTGTTTTATCAGAAGGATTTGATAAGTTCTTTGAATTGTTTTTGTGCTATTTGTTTGTGGGGTATTTGATTAATTTTCAGTAGAAGACTAGTAGTAAATAGTTTTGCGTCATGTCTCTTCTGGTAGTAGTATTAGTATATATTTTTATTTTCTACTTGTTGTATCGTATACCTCTATTTTCTTACTTGCTACTGTTGTTAATATCCTCGTGTTTTTGCTTTCCTTGCCGAGGATTTATGGGAAACAAATTTTCTACTTGCCAAGGTAGGGGTTACGTATGTTGTTGTTGAAGAAGAAGCATGTAGAAAGAGAGATGTTTTGCTTTGTCTCATAAGTATTTAGTTAGCTTGCAGTATTTTCATGAATGGATAATGATTTGTGAGTGGCTGTTTATGAGTGTTTTGCTTTGTCCTTTGAAATCTCATGGACACTAGTTTGATTCATGTACAGTCTCCATACATAGAAATGATGAAGAACAACTTCTTAATTTTTCGATCATCAACTAATGATGCAAACAAGACTCCTTCACCACCATTAAATTCCAAGGAAGTTTCTTCTTGGAAGAGTGCTTCATTGTCATCTGGATCCTTCTATGACAGTGGGTTAGGAAAAAAGAATTTTATGGATCTGAGGAAATCTCCTCATTGTCACAGTAAGAAAGTTCATCCTAAGAAATTTGGTCATGATTCAAGCCGGTATGCATATCATTTTGCTGTAGCTTTCTTTTTCACGCTTAAACTAATGTTTTAATTTGCATTTGCTTGTCCAAAGTAATGAAAAATGTTTATTCACGGTAGAGACCTTAGCGTTCCAGTGTTGATTCAGACTATTAGAAGATTGACAAAGGAGAAGGTACAAATGTCTTCTGAAGTTTCAAGCATGCTACGGAATCAAGTTGCTGAAAAGGCTTCTGCTAAGGAAGAAGCCAGCATATTACAGGCAGAACTAGATTCACGGACACGAAGATTGGAGACAGAAAAGAATGAGTTACAATCAGTACTAGAAAAAGAGTTGGATAGAAGATCCAGCGATTGGTCTCTAAAGCTTGAGAAATACCAAATTGAACGACACAGACTTTGTGAAAGGGCGAGGGAGCTTGTAGAGCAGAATATCTCTCTACAAAGAGATGTCTCTCATTTAATGAGAAGAAAGTAGATAATAGAATCAAGATGTCATTTTCGGAGAAACATCTTGAAGATTTGTCTAAGAGAATAGAGAAAGTGTCAGAGAAGAATCAAAATCTAAGGCAGCAGCTCACTCAGTTACAAGCGAAATATCGAGTAGCTCAAGACAATAGAGATTATGTCCGGGAAAACTACCAGGAAAAGGTTAAAGAGCTTAAATCGGAGACTTTGCAGACAACTGTGCTAAGGGAGAAGCTCTATTCTGAGGAGATGGACATAAAGCAACTTCAGGCTGATCTAGCCACAACAGTTAGAGGTAACGACATTCTCAAATGTGAAGTGGAAAATGCGTTGGATGCTCTTTCTTATGCCACACCTAAGTTAAAATACCTCGAGCTTCAGGTAAGCAGGCAATGTTAAGATCTCGTTGTAACAAAATAGTTTTTATTTTTCAGCTTTGGATACCTCATCTTCATATATGATAGCCTATTCGCATGTTACTCTCTCTGCATTAGCTTTCTATTTCTGTTTGATTTTAGGTTCATCTTTGTTCCATCTAAAGTTCACGGTTTTCTTTATGAACTTGTATACATGAGTTGCTGGCATGTGGTAGTCTTCTGTGAAATGTCTGATCGCCTTAATGTGTAATCAGTTGAACCTACCAAGAATATGATAAACTTTGTGATATCCTCAAACCTATTGATCTGATTGTGCTCTGATGTGGTAAAGTTACCCGAAGGGGTTTTGGTAAGTTTGCTCATTCATCTGACTTAATTATTGGACAAGCTCATGAGTTATCAACTGTGAATTTTAATAGTTAAAAAGGATTCATGATTTGGTTGAACTTCTAGGCTATGAGTTTGTTTTGAATTTTTGATGAAATGTTATTGGTGATCTTTTTGTCTTTCTTGTTTTTCATGGTTTACGATTGATTCTGGCAGGTGCAAAAAAAGGACAAAAATATCAACCATATCACTAATGATTTTCAAGAATGCATGAAGGAACTTGGCGTTGTGAAGGCAATACTACCAAAAGTGTTTCAGGAGAGGGATTTCATGTGGGAGGAATTTAAGAGCTACAGTGAAAAGAACATGCTGTTGAATTATGAGATCAACATATTGAAAATGAATATAGATACCCTCGATGAAGACTTTTCTATGAAAGAGGTTCAAATGATAATCTTATAAGACTCGATAGGCAAACCTTTCGACCTTTTCACAAGTCCTGATTCTCTGTTAGAGTGATGGATTCTAAATGGCCAAACTACAATTCATATTTTGTTCATTGACTGTAGTGTTCATACTTCTCGTATACTTACTGGTTTTACTCTTATTCTTTTCCCCCTTTTATACTTGTTAAATAGAAAGTTTGCTTCTTTCATTTGCAACCTTTTTGAATCTCCAATTATAAACATTTCTTTTACTTGCTGGTGATCAAGACAATGAACTTCTTTTGCTTCATTTGGTTTTGTAAGCATTGGCTGTTTTTTCTCTTATGAAGTATTTAATGAGGATTGGTGCTACCATTTTCTTCTCGTCTCTGAGGTAGAGGTATGGTTTGCATATATTCTGCCCGAATATACATCGAGTATGTTGTTGCTGTTGTATGGAGATTGTGTGTATAATAACAATCATATATTTGATGTCAGGTCATCCATACTTTCATTCCTTGCAGGGGAAAGCTCATTAAGCTTACTGAGTTAACTTCTCATTGATGTATTCTTTCACTAAGGTTGTCAGTAGGTAGCTACAAAAAGCACTTGTCTAACTGGGCAGTTCATGTTCAGTTTGTGCATATATTAAGTAACATCCAAATTTTTAACCATATAACTTTACCTCAAAATGATGCATGGACCAGAGCTGCTCTTAAATCTGGTTGGTTGGCAGAATCTTCCATTTGATCTGCAATCATATGCCTGCTTTGTCTCAGTATATTTGATTCTGTTGTACTCATTCACATATGGTTTATGCCAAGTATGTGAGACACATACAGAAGCCTCTAGTTTCATCTTCTTTATATAGTTTTAAACTTCATTTGACTTGCTATGAGGGAGTTCCACCCTACCTTCTGATCATTCTTTCAGATACCCTCTTTCATTTTCCTTCACCTCCTTCCAGTACCAGATGCTTCACCTTCCACATTAAATGTTGTTTGCACATTTTTAAACTATGCACTACGTTCAATTTCAAAAAAATGAAAAAAACTATGCACTACATTGTAGAACATTTTGATAATTTTTTGGTATGTCAGTATGTTCTTTATGTTTATGCTTACATCAAGCAGACACAATTATTATGAAGGTGGAATTGGTTTTTGTACCATTTTCTTTTGCGTGTAACTTCTGAAGTTATTTGGGATCCATTATTTATATTTCAATGAGAGTCTTTGATGTCTTTCCTTATAATGTTTATGCTTACATCAAGCAGACATAGTTATTATGAAGGTGGAATTGGTTACTGTACCATTTTCCTTTTGTGTGTAACTTCTGAAGTTATTTGGGATCCATTATTTATATGTCAATGAGAGTTTTTGATGTCTTTCCTGATATTAAACCTGTCATTTTTTCTTTAACATTTCTAATCTCCTATATATCTGGCTTTCTGACCTTCAATGATGCAAACAATTTCCCTTCAAGAACTTGCACTTACCTAATTCCTAGTAAGACAGTCTTAGAATCTTCTATGTTTAAAGATGCCTATTGGTGGTTAGTTTTTTTGCTAGGAGGTTGCATTGGAAGGTACAAGCATACAAGATATTGATAAAACCAGAAAGCATTTTATTTTTTTGAAAATGATTGCATATATACTATGTGGGCAGTATTTTCTTTACAAAAATGAGCTTCTATGTGCTTTACAAGGCCTCCAAAGTTGCAAAATGGATTCAACACCCTTTATAAGAAACTCTTAATGTCAAAATAATAAGTTGTCTGATCTAATCTGCAACAAGAATGATGAGCACTGTGTTCAATTTCGAGTCTGTCCCTAAGCTCGTCTAGACTTATCCTTATCTTTATTGCCTTCTGTTTGCTTGTTATCTTTTTTCTTACTAGAACCTGCATTTGAGAAGCTTGTGTTGTTGTCTCAAGTTAATGTTTAAGTTTTCTTTCCTTACTGCAGTGTATCAAATTCAACTTTTGGTGCTGCTGAAAATGTTGGAACTGCTGCAAAACCTAATGGCATAATGCATGAACCTGTACATGCTGATAGACCCAATGTATTTAGTAACAAAAGCTCATTTGTTCTCTCTTACATACAAATAGCAATTGATATTCCTTCTCAAACAGTAGGTCCATCCACGTTTGATCTCCTGGACCACGCTCTTGTTGGGCCTGGGCGTGAAGGTGGTGTTAGAGTGGGTGAAAGTCCCACATTGTTGGGGAGTGAACTGTCGATTTTCTTATATGGAATTGAGCAATCCTCCCCTCATGTGCTAGCTTTTGAGGTTGATTTAGGCCCAATATCCTTTCTTTACAAAATCAACAAACTTTTCTTACATTGGAAACAGACAGAGCAGCTGTAGAGAATGTTTTCAACCTGAAGGGGATCAGATGGGTAGAACCTGGGAGCATTAAAAGAGTACTAAGTAGCTGGAATAGGGATGTAAATGTAATAAATAAGGAGAGATGGAAAATTGTTCAACATGTACATGGTGGACAGTTTGGACAGAAATAAACAAGGGTTGTTTTGAGGATGTCCAGAAGATCAACATGAATAGTTTAGCACTTCTTTATTTTTGGTGTAAACACGATGATTAGCTCTAACAGAAGACATCATTGATGTGCTAGACTGTTTATAGGCAATAGAAAGATAGAGTAAGATGTAATACTTTTTGAAGGTGGACATCATTCTTGTTGGTTAGGGATTTGAATGATAACAAGATTACATATTACAAGAGATAGGAAATTGACACATAATATTTAATGGTCTAAGAATATACATCTTGCTCTGTATAAATAAAAATCTGAATAAAATACTTCCCCCATGTACTACCATACCATCCTCATGTGATACTAGCTACCACATTAGTTTATCGTTATAACGGGGTAAATCATCCTCAAACATCGGTTATTCAATTGAAATATTCGTTTACACCAAAAATCACCCTCACTCTGACTTCTAACTTTGTGACTTCACATCACTAACTTATTTGTCTAATTTCATTAATGATAGGTCATGAAAACAACACTTTAACTTATGCTACTATTCGGGTGGAAATACAGTTCCAACATTCTTTTATACACCGTCCACATCTGTATCTAGATTTTTGGGAGGGACTAGATACACTTAATACCTTAAGATGGAACACACGATTCTATCAGGATCAATGTTTACATCAGAATCAACACATATTGAAGCACCAACAGACCCCTCTCAAGTCTTTGCACAATTTTTTTTCTTATATGACACAACCGGAAAAGACTATATCATGTAGATTCTAAATTTTTTGCACTTGAATCACCCCAATAATGGGACGTGCCTGAGAACATCAGAGTAAGGAAATAATTTGGGATGACTTTACCTTTATATGGGCGAAACCATAGCACAAATGACAGTATGAAAGAGGAACATTTTGACTCTATTGCACGAACTGGAACATGAAGAAAGAGAAACATTCCTAAACGCCTAGTAGCCTCCTGCTTATAAGTATGGCGCACTAAATACCCATAAATAAGACTCTACCCAACGTGATTTTGCAGATACCCTAGGACCATGAACCATGCTTTGATACCAAGTTTTTCACGACCCAAACTGGGGCCCTGGCCGTGGCGAGCATTCCGAACCATGAAGGCCTAAAACACCCCTATTTGTTTGATAATCATGCACATAAATCATATGATAAAAGAAATGCGGAAGATAACAATATTACGGAAACATGGTCAAGAATCATATGAAATTAGTAACGGGGAATAATGTTCCACAATCTTAACACAATATCTCTATAATGTCTGCGAAATCTCTACTACATGACTGAAATAAATATCTATCTGAAAACTGGGACAAGGCCCCCAGTAGATCCAAAACTAATAAATGATAAATAAAACTGCCAGATATCAGACCTTCCAAAATATAGAAGGCTCACCAAGTGACTCTGCAAATCTGTCTGAGGAATCTACTGATTTTCTGGACCCCTAGACTGTGCCTCCAAACCTGGGAAGGAAGGGGGTCAATACAAAAGTACTGGTACGCAGAGATATCAAAACAAAACATAATATTTTTACAAAATATAGTTGAGAGCCATTATAAAGCAGTTTCATATCAAATCATTTGAAAACACATAGGCGTAATGTAATTGTTTTCAACAACAATGTAATGCAGCTAAGCTAGGTAGAATACCCTACATATCATATTTACACCAACTGTCATACCTTGGTTTTCACGAGATTAGAGTATAAGTGAGGGAAAGACACATAAGATCACACAGCAGGGTGTCTCGACCCAATGGTAGTGCACAATATCACAAAGTAGGGCTCCTAACCATATTCCCAACTTGGGAATAACATAAAGTCAGGTACGCAAGAACACAAAGCAGGGTACCGAATTCCGATGTCGGCAAACACGGTTTCCAACGATAAGCCCTTACACTCAAACACCTTTTTCGAGCATCCACCAATCTCATGTAAAATCAATGCATTTAAATTTTATTTGATTCAATCACATATTATATTCTGTAGGGTATCGTCATACCTGACTTACAATCCATCAATATCACATCATTCATTTTATTCAACCATTGTATTCAACATGTTTCAACACAAACAGCCCTCTCGTTTTCAAGTCAAATTCATATCAATTCTCAAAACATTTCATGTCATGCTTTTCAAGATGTTTTCAAACAATTTACATCATATGAACATTTAAAACAAATTCACATCAAGAGAGGGATTCTATATAATTCATGCTCTCAAATTAACACCTTTTCAAAATAGATGCATATACATATAGGGGTATTTGAGGACTAAATTTCGTGTTTATGGCTAAATAAGGGTGGGAAAAGGACCATTTTACCCCAAAAATGGAGTGTTTAAGTCACTTGTGTAGTAATGTATGCGGCGCACAGCTTATCGCATAATATAGGTTGTGCACTGTTTATCACACACATTAGGTTATGCGTCACACACCTTATGGAATAAGTTAGGGTGTGCGTCGAACACCTTATGGCATAAGTTAGGGTTTGCATTGTATAAGTCATAGTGGAATAAGTCATCCTTATCCTTTATATAGAGCTCTTGTAAATGTGTGCATTATGCAACGCACACCCTAACTTACATGACTTATGCGACGCACACCCGAACTTATGCCATAAGGTGTGCGACGTACACCCTAAATTATGCCATAAGGTGTGCGACACACAACCTAATGTGTGCGATAAAGAGTGCACCGCACAACCTATATTATGTGATAAGGTTTGCGCCGCATATATTATTACTCAAGTGACTTAAACACTTCATTTTTGGACAAAATGGTCCTTTTCCCACACTTATTTAACCATAAACACAAAATTCAATTCCCAAAATACACCTTCATTTATCAAAATTGCTCAAGAACTCTCCTTAGGGTTTCAAAATAAAAACCCAAGCAACTCAAGATTCAACTGTGAGTTTTTGAAACTAATTGAATATTTGGAATCCCCAGAACGTAGGCTTCAAGAAGCACCTATTATCTTCGCATATAGAGGTACGTAGGGTTATCTCGAAAATCTCATGAGCTTAAAAATTCATGTTTTAAAAATGGGGGTTTTGAAATTATAAATGTAATTCTGTTTTAAACATTTTATGATAATGATTTGGTCTTTAGGCCTATTCCCAAAGTGGTTTGAAATATGATATATGTATATGCATGTATTCTGATAAGATTTTAACTTGAGAGCAAGAATTATGTGAAATTCCTCTTTTTATATGATCTCATTTTAAATTCTCATATGATGTGAAATAGTTGAAATCATCTTGACAAGCGTAACATGAAATATTTTGAAAATGGTCTTGGTTTTGATTTGCAATGAGAGGGTTGTTATGTTAAAATATGATGAATATAATGGTTGCATGAAAGAATGATGTGATATTGATGACTTGCAAGTCGGGTATGACGATACCCTATAGAATAAGATATGCGATTAAATTAAATAGAGTTTGATGCATTGATTTTACATGAGATAGGTGGATGCCCTAAGAAGTTATTTGAGTGTAAGGGCTCATCATTGGAAACCATGTTTGCCGACATGGGGATTTGATACCAGGCTAAGTGATCTTGTGTACTTGACTTTATGTCATTCCCAAATTGGGACTATGGTTAGGAGCCCAGGCTAAGTGATCTTGGTCACTACTATACTTTATTGGGTTAAGACACCCTGCTGTGTGATCTTATGTGTCTTCCCCTTACTTATACTCTAATCTCGGCGACAACCGAGATTTGATAGTTGGTGTAAATGGTATATGTAGGGTATTCCACCTAGCTCAGCTGCATTACATTGTTGTTGAAAACTATTACATTATGCCCATGTGTTTTCAAATGATTTGATATGAAATTGCTTTATAATGGCTCTCACCTATATTTGTAAAAAAATATTATATTTTGTTTTTGGTTTCTCTGCATACTAGTACTTTTGTATTGGCCCCCTTCCCTCCCAGGTTTGGAGGCATAGTTTAGGGTTCTAGATAACCAGTATATCTCTTTTGGCAGATTTGCAGAATCAAGTGGTGAGCCTTCTATATTTTGGAAAGACTGATGTCTGTCAGTTCATTTATCATTTAGTAGTTTTAGGTCTACTGGTGGCCTTGTCCCAGTTTTCAGATAGTAATTTGTTTCAGTCATGTATTAGAGAGTTCGCAGATGGTTGTTCAGATATCGATATATGTTGTGGGACATTATTTCCCCTCTGTTGATTTCATTTGATTTATGACGGTGTTTTTCGTAATATTGTGTATCTTCCGCATATCTTATTATCATATAAATTATGTGCATGATTACCAGATATATAGGGGTGTTTCGGGCCTTCATGGCTCAGAATACTCATCACGATCAGGGCCACGGTTTGGGTTGTGACAAACTTGGTATCAAAGCACGGTTCATGGTCCCAGAGTATCTGTGAAATTGCATCAGGTAGAGTCCTGTTTATGGGTGTGTAGTACGCCATACTTATAAGCAAGAGGCTACTAGGCGTTTAGGAATGTCTCTCTTTCTTCATGTTCTAGTTTGTGCAATAGAGTCAGAATGTTTCTCTTCCATAATCTAATTCGTGCTATGGTGTCGCCCATATGAATGTAAAAAAAAAAGTCATCCCAAATTCTTTCCTTACTCTAATGTCCTCAGATATGTCTCATTATTAAGGTGATTCAAGTGCAAAAGTTTAGAATCTAAATGGTATGGTCTTTTTTGATTGAACCATATAAGAGTTAAAATTTGTGCAAGGACTTGAGAAGAGTCCGTTAGTGCTTCAATGTGTATTGATTCCGATGTAAACATTGATCCTGATAGAATCGTGCTTTTCAACTTGAGGTATTAATTGTATTTAGTCCCTTTCAAATTTATGTTAGAAATGTCTTGCTTAAGGGGGAGGATGATGTGTAGTAGAATGTTGGAACTATATTTCCACCTGAATAGTAGTATGCATTAAAGTGTTGTTGTCATGACCTACTGGTAGTAAAATTAGACCAAGTTGGTGATGTGAAGTCACAAAGTTAGAAGTCAGAGCGAGGGTGACTTTTGTGTAAATGAATATTTTAATTGAATAACCGATGTTCGAGAATGATTTACCCCCTTATGGTGATAGACTAATGTGGTAACTAGTAGCATGTGTGGAGGATATGGTAGTCCGTGGAGGAGGTGTTTAACTCTGATTTTTTTATACAGAGTAAGATGTGTATTCTTAGTTCATTGGATATTGCGTATTAAATTTCTATCTCATGTAATCTTGTCATCAAGGTGTTGTTGAAAAAAATAAAGTCTAGTGAAGCCCTGTGGGTCTCTTTCGATTCACTAGCATAGTTGACTTGTCATTCATCTCATTTTCTTGTTCAAAATATAAAATCAAAGTCTAGTAAAGCCGTGTGAGGCCTATTTCGATTCACTAGCAACTTGTTGTCCAACTTGTTGTTCTTGTATTGGTTTAATATATATATATATATATATCTAAATATATTTGCATGAGTTTGAGTTGGTAAAGATGTGATTTGTCCTTGTGTGTTAGTTTAGTAGAAGGTAGAGAAGGAGTTGTTAGTTAGGGTGATTTCTCGATTGCTTGAATTGTGAAAATGGCTATATTAGCCAGTAAGTTATAAGTATAGGCTCATGGTTGTTTGTGGAATTTGAAGGTAGTCTAAATGTATGTTTACGTAAGTAAGTATGAGGTGAGAATTCCGTATAAGTAGAAAAGATTGTATGGGGTTATAATATAAGATTAAGGTTGATCATGTCTATTATTTAACTTTACCCCTTGACCTTCTTTTCATTGGTAATCGTAAAATAGTACTACTTGTGAGAAGGTATGTAGTGATTTTTGAGGCGCTTGTATAGTATGTCCCAAATTTTATGGACAAACATATTATGTTGCATTTTTCAGTAGTGATAGATGATTGGTACAGGACTATATGCTTGAATTTAATGTAGAATGTGGTGGTAAAAATAGTGGCATGAGATTAATGATGTATGTTTTGTGGGAAAAAATTAGTAGGCTTGATGTGTTAAAATAGTACGTGCTAATGAGTTATCATAAGGAAGACCGTAAGGTCAAGATCAATTATTTGTTGTTTGGAAGTTCTAGTCTACTAGTGTTTCTTGATGTCTATTTCATGGTATCCAAGTGAGAATCATGCGTAAGGTTGGGTTGTAAAATCATGGTTAGCACTAGACCTTAAGTTTTGAACAATTGATGTCCATGAAGGTGGATGTGATGATTTCTTGGTTAATGATACTAGTTTTATGGAAGTAATCTAATTGGCTTGAACGATATATGCAAGAGCTTAAGTTTATTTGATTCGTAGTTAGGTATGATGTTGCATATATAATGTAGAAGTATGCCCAAGGTGATTTGAGGTTACGGTATTTTCTAAGACTATTACACGTTTTGTGTGACGAGTGGTACCGTTGAGTTGCTAGGTGGAAAAAGACTAGTTAGATGGTATATGGTGCTCTAAATAGCCAAGTTAAGGAGTTTTGATTGATAGTGTTGAGCCTTTTTATATGATCTTGATTCTCATAGTAGAGAGATGTAAGTTTGGAGTCGCGATATTGGTAGGCTATGTCGGAAGTAGTATGATTCATTGAAGGCTTGGTAATATCCATGTTGAGTGCTAGATTCTAAGTTTGAGTTTTAAAGGTTGAACTAATAGAAAAAAAGTTAAAGCACTAGAGAGTGTGCACTCCGACTATAGGGATACCCATGAAGACCCAAAGTTAGTAAGTATGCAAGTATTATATGATCACTACTGGGTCTATAGAATGATAAAGTGTATCTCAGAAGGTAGTATTAACAGTGGGTTTTCCACTTTCAGGTGTAGTCATTCGGGTTAAGTGCCATGATATGCGTGTATAGTTGTTTTCCAGACCCCAGAGTGCAGTGAGTGTACTTCAGTTTAGAGTCTAGTAAGGGATCTCCCAAACTTAATATGATGGCTTGAAGCTAAGGGGGAGATGATAGAGTGAATAACGAAGTCAGGCTTTCAGATTCTAGTAGTGATGTCAGTATGACATAGAACATCAGAAGGGAAGAGTGAGGCTCAACCTATTCCGATCTCAGTATATTTCGGTTATCCTAATACCTACTCATACCTCACATTTTAGTTCTATGATCATAGTTTTGCATTAACAGATGTGCTTCTTTACACCTGAAGAAAAGATACTTAGGCCATCAGTAGCTGTTGAACCCAAGCCATAAGGTAAAGATGCTTATTATTTTGTCCATTCTCGTCTAATGCTGTGATAAGTCATCTATTTCCTATCTCTCTTTATTCTCATTTCAAGCTTTCTATTTATTAGATGAAGAAAAGGGTTTCATGTTACTATGTCGTTTGGCTTCAAAATTCTTTCCTTGTCCTTCAAATTAATTTTGGGAGTTGCGCATGGATACAAGCTTTCAACATTGATTGGAAAATTAACTAAATATGATTGAAAAGTAGCTATATTGTGATTTCATCTGTTCTCCCTTGCATGGATATTGGTTGAGAATCCTCCTATACCTTCTCTGGCTGGTCCTGTTCCTGGTGCTATTCCATCTATGTCACTGCAAGTAAATTTGTGGAGGCTTGGGGGAGGGATAAATGACTTTTGAATGTAGAGACATTATGATAACTATTTTCCCCACATCTTTAGCAGTTCCAGCCTATGCTTCCAGGCCAGCAGGCACAACCTTATGGTTCTGGGTCACCTCAACAATTTCTGCCACTTGGACATGCAAATGTTGCGATGTCTCAACCTTCTCAAATCCAATTTCCTCAACCTATGCAACATGTTACTGGTAGACCTGTAGTAGGAATGCATAGTATGCCTTAGGGCCCACCTATTCCCCATGATTTTCAGCAAAATCTTCCGATGTCAAATAACCTTCCATTCATATATTGATGAAATACATTTTGTTATCATATTTAACAGCAGGTAAATGCAGATTCTTTTAGCTCCCAGTATCAGACACAGATAAATGATCACAGGTTTCCATCAGAGGTACAACCCTGGATGCCAATAAGTAATCATAATGTGAATTCTGTGACAACTATGCAGAAGACTGGAGGATTAGCAGCTCCCTTGGTTGTTCCAGGGAGAATTCAATCCGTTTTATTATACCCGTTTTGCATAAATATTGTCAACCAGTAACATGCTTAAGTTAATCGGTTAATGGGTGTGTGTTGACTGAAAGAGTCAACATTTGAATTCTATGATAGTTTTTTGAAAGCAAATTAAGATTCCAGTGAACAGAAAAGGTGTAAAACCGTGGTATACAAGAAACGGAGCTCTACAATAATATCATTTTCATTCAGATCCAATCTTTTTACCACTTTGTGTTCTCCAGACAGAAAAAAGAGCATGCCGATTTGGCTTTCCGAAATTCTTGCTTTTGGATTATAATCACATAGGTTACTCATATGAATAGGTTAATGTATGCATCACAAACACTTAATGTCTTGTCTATGAACAAGTGGTGGTTATGTTGGCCCCCATCATTGCCAAGAAATCCCTCAAGTATCCACATCTAGTGCTTTGTACATCATTCTGCTTCTATTAGCACTGGAGATAATAGGCCCCTTTGTTTCAGTCCTCTTTGTCAAAGTTATCATATGGGTTGCCGTTCACCACTACCAAATTCTACCTGACTGTTCATCAGCAGAACCTGATACACCTCTGCCGATAACTTCATTTTGACCCCATTTCTCTATTATCATACATATTTTACATGTGGCTAAATGCTAGTATGTATTGCTATTTTCAGCATCTTTTGATGATCATTAGGCAAATTATGGTTGCTAATGTTGTCATATTTCCTATGGCTTTATTACTCCAACCAATTAATAACATTCTTACAATTCTTGAATTGATTTTTAGATACTATTATAATAGAGGACAAAAATCTCTCCTTGGGAGAAACCTCGACAGCTGATGACAGAAATGGAGGTGAGGTCTCGTGTCATCAATATTTTTATGGGTAGTTTTATCCAGTTCCCTGTGCTTATCAATGAAAAAAGAAGTACACAATTCTTTTTCTATGAAGCTTCGGAGAACCACTTTTTCTTTCCTAAGTATATGTGATTTCTGTTGAAAGTTTGTTTAGCGAGCAGATTTTCTCGATCTTACTATACTATGTAGGCTTCATTTGGGATTTGAATTGACTTTTTATTTCTAATATAGTTCTAAAATATTTTATATTTAACACTATTGTTCTAAAAAATGTGTTTAAGCATACAAGGCCGGATTATATTTGGTCTATTTTAAACAATTTTATTTACTTTCTGATTAATGTAATGTTATTGTAACTCTATGGCGATATGGAGAGAGGAAACTTGATATAATATTGCGGTTCACACTTCTCATTCTGGTTTACAGAATAATAGTTTGGCTTGTTGCACACTTGCACCCAAGAGTGTGACCTAGTGGTCAATGAAGTAGATTGAGAACCATGAGGTCTCAGGTTTAATTTCCAATAGAGATAAAAACACTAGGTGATTTCTTACCGTCCGTCCAATCCTTGATGGACAGAGTTACCCAGTATCTGTGCTGGTACGTTGTAGCAGTACCTGGTGTAACTAGTCAAGGTGTAAGCTGGCCCAAACACGACGGTTATCAAAGAAAGTTTAGCTGGTCGTGAGGGACAAGTATTAAGGGACCAACAACTAGAGCTGTAAGGAAGTTTGAACTTTTTTATTCTTTTTCTTTTGAGATAAACAATTTTTTTTTTGGAGATATTACTTTGTATTCGTCAACGTTAAGGTTATGCTAGCAGTCCAAAATAAATGAAAAATAATGAAAATAATGCGAGGATTCGAAGAGATCTACTACCTGTTATGCATCCTGTACTCATTGGCCCTTAAACGAAAAACAAAAATCTACAATGCTATTCCATTTAATTTTCTGAATGGAATTATATTTATCTTCAAAATACCTTCAACTTTTCTTGCTCCATACAGTCCACCAAATACAAGGAAGGATTGTTCTCCCCTATTTCTTCTAACTCATGCTAATCCCCTTTAATCCAACAGCTCAACAGATTGTTGTGTGTTCTTTGATAGTCCACTTTACTTCAACTCCATAGATCTGGTATGTGTTCTGGCATGGTCCACTTTACTTCTATTAAACTAAAGGTGTCAAATGGGCGGGGTTGGATGGATTTGGGTGGATCAAAGAGGTCTGAGTTAATAAATGGGTAGGTTATTAACCTTCCCTAAAGCTACTTAGGCTGAAATGGGTTGGGTTGAAATGCTCTAAAATGCGGGTCATAACCCATCCCACCCAATTTGAACTCAGATTTAATTGCTTTATTTGTTATTTTATAAACCTTTAGTACTTGAAAAATTATTATCTTTTTGTTTAACTTGGTAACTTTGTATTATATCACACAGTACATGGGTTGTACTGAAACCTTTATATACAAGAGTACTCCTATATCGACTGTTCTATATCTAAACTTAGTCTACAACATCAATTATCGAGGCAGTATCATTAGAGTATAGTTGATTACACCAAAAACATAGAAGCAAAATGCAGTTGAGTTTATCCTTTTGCACACTATTCTCTATGCTCTCAAAACATTTAGAATTCCTTTCTTTCCATATAACCCACCATATAACACCAGGGATAATTCTCCATCTATCTCTATCCTACGCATGTACACCTGCTTCTCCCAGCACATTAAAGTCTCGGTTACTTTCCTAGGCATTGTCCTGGAAATGCCTTTTAGTCTTAAGATGATTCTCCAAAGTTGTTGGGTGTACTTACAATGTAGAAATACATGGTTAACCATCTCTAAAGTTTCTCCACAGAGGAAACATCTGGAGCACAAGGTTTTCCATTTCTTCATGACATTATTTTGTGTAAGAACTACTTCCTTGGTCAGTAACCAGACAAAGACAAAGCACGACACTGTGTGAGGTATCCTACTTTTCCATATTTGCTTCCATGGCCATCTTGGATCTGGGTGATTTATTTGGTTCATCATCTTGTAGGCTTTGTTGACACTGAACATTCCTTTTTCATTTCCCATCCATCATAGTACGTCCTGCACTGTCTACAGTCTATTGAATAAGTCCACGGTATTAAAAAAATCAACTACTCTTATTACCTTCCGGTCATTAAATTGCCTTCTAAAATTGAAGTTCCACCCATGTGGTGTCCATAATTCTTCTATAGTCCTCTATTGAAACAATACCAAGTTGTAGATATCTGGAAAAAATCACTTCCATATTCCCATCCTCATGTCAATTATCACTCCACAACCTAGTCTTGTTTCCATCCATCACTTTAACCTTTGAGTTGCTTTTAACTTCATTCCACTAATGTCTAATAGATCTAATAGATCTCTGGAGGCTAACCCTGTATGGTGTGGTCACTTCTTTAGTCATCCATCTATCTTCTTCAGGATATTTAGCCCCAATCACTTTCCTCCATACCAGCTAGTTATTGTTTGCATATTTCCATAACCATTTCATCACGAGAGCCTTACTTTGAATTTTTAGGTTCTTTATCCGCAACCCTCTAGTCTTCTTGTCAATTGTCCACCACAGAGAGCACTACCGCTTTTTCTCACATATCTTTGTTCCTTATTCTATCTCTCGTAGTATGCCCACACACCAATCTCAACATCCTTATTTCTGCTACGTTTATGTTTCAAACAAGCGAGCTCTTGACCAGCCAAACACTCTGCCCCATGTAAGATAGCTAGTATAACAACCACTTTATAAATTTACCTTTAAGTTTATTTTAACAAAATTCTTATACATGGCATGCTAGTTACTATCTCTTTTGCAAGAGCTAATTAGGACAAAAAACACATGTTCAAAAATTGATTCATCGAAAAAAAGCATAACTATAGTTTATGAGTTTCAAACGTGTCCAAATGGAGACAAAATTATGGGTGGGCTGTGTTGAGTATGGAACTTAGAACCTCAGTGCAGGATTTGAACACCCTTACTGTCACACTCAGTCTTGTTTTTTGTGGCAAGGGTGTTCATTAAAAAATACTTAGAAATGACAGAATTTGACCTATATATATATACAAAATGCGATTATCAGGCGAATGTTGTTCAGTTGATCACCCTTGGATAGCTGTAGCTCGGCCGCAGCTTTGCAATGTTTCCACCCTGCTTGTAGTTATATTCTACACAGTACATTCTAGTCCTTTTCCATGTGGGACATTATATCATTCATATTCTAACACTTCCATCAAGTATTGTACTGGTGGAAGTTACTGACTTCTACTCTCAGGGTACTATTTATGTTCTATTTTTTGACTTGACCTGCTTTCATGCTGTTTTCATTGGGACAGAGGGCAGACACATCAACTGACTGGAGAGAATTTACAAGTCCTGAGGGAAGAAAATGTGTAACTTATATATTTTCTTGGCCTCTTTCCAATTGTTCTTCTACAGTGGGTACTTTTGTGTGTTACTTGTGCATAATGCTGATTGCTTTGTTTGTTTTCTATAGGTATTACTACAACAAGGTTACTAGAACGTCCAAATGGAGAATGCCTGATGAAGTCAAGGGGATGTTAGATTTAAATCCGATATGGGTTTGTTCCGTGCTTTAAATAGCATGATAAGAAGGGATTGTTCTGTGCTTTAAATAGCATGATAAGAAGGGACAATATTCTATTTTCTTGGATGCTCTAGTTCTCATAAAATCTTTATGCATTCACAGTTGCTAGTATGATAAGAAGGGGCAATATTCTATTTTCTTGGATACTCTATTCTCATAAAGTTCAATTATTTGTAAATTCACAGTTGGCTTGTGAAAAGGACACCATATCGCACGGTTCTGCTTTTGGATCCATTTCTGTTGTTAAAACATCATCCTCGGGTGCAGATGATTCATTAGTATTGGCACACGGTGCTAAATCAAGCTTAATTGCTGTGTCACCAGCTACTAACTTACCAACTATTGTGGCTTCAGAATCATCAAGTTTATCTGGTAAGGTTTCTTCTCCGATGATTGAAACAGTCAAAATAAAGAATTCTTCAGAACCTGCTTCGCCAGCTGTTGCTAATTCAGAGAAAATTGGAATAGCAGTAACCTTGGGAAATTCTGTCGTGCCATCGATATATGTTTTCAGATTTATATGTTATAAATTTCCCTCTAGTTTGTTTTGCTTCTTATTTGGAATTCAATTTTTCAATAGTTCTGAGACTACTACAACTCAAGATGCAGTAGTGTATGGTGATGGATTTTCTTCGGAGAATAAAGAGGTACTTTGTCCTTCTAAAATACTTATGCGATTAGTTAATTACTACTGGTTACTGGTTAAAACACCAAAGAAAGCTTTTCGTAGCTGTTATGCTGGATGTTGATCCAACAATTTTGTAGTGCAGTTGTTAGTCAACTGCTAACAGGTGAAGAATATGCTCCGAATTCCAATGAGGTTTTCTTTTGTCCTTTGTTCTTGATATTGTCCCTAAAATGCAAAATTTCAAGAAAGATGCTGCAATAACTAAAATAGGACGTGTTACTCCATCAGCTGAGAAAACAGTCGAGCTAGGACCATTAGTTTATGAGAGCAAAGCGGTATAGTTGATTATTGCTTTTTGTCCCGTTTAAGGTATGTTCTCAAAATTTCTCTTATTTCTATTTTAAGTATTTGATTTTATTTAGGAGGCAAAGAGTGCATTCAAAACTCTTTTGGAATCAGCAAATATTGGGTCTGATTGCACGTGGGATCAGGTTTATTACTTTACTATTTTGTGCATACCAAATAATTGAGGGAGATCATTTGACATGAGTTGTATTTATCAGGCCATGAGAGCAGTAATTAATGACCGGAGATATGGTGCTCTAAAATCCCTTTGTGAGCGGAAGCAAGCTTTTAATGAGGTATCTCTCCAAGTCGGCATTGGAATGGGTTAATTGCTGCTTCAATGTTTCAGCATACCATATTGCAAAAAGATAGATTGTGTTTGATATTCAATTGTTTCATGTTTGGTCGACTTAAATATTTTGGAAAATATTTTCCAAATCAACTTATTTTCCTTAAATTTAAGGAAAATGAATTCCCTTCAAAAAGTAGGAAAAACATTTTCCAAAACTCTCTTTCAATCTCACTCTTAAGTTGAAATGTTTATACAACTCTCAAATGTATTTTCTGAAAAATATTTTTTTATTCACCAACCAAACACTAGAGAACATTTTCTGAAAAATGTTTTCATTTCATCAACCAAACATAAGAAAACAAATAAAAACCAACTTGTTTTCTAAGAAAACATTTTCCTTAATACCAAACACACCAAAGGTCTATAGTGATCATTTTGAAGTTGTGTGTCTGTTCCAGTATCTAAGCCAAAAGAAAAAACTGGAAGCTGAAGAGAGGCGTGTTAAACAGAAAAAAGCTCGGGAAGATTTTAGGATAATGTAGAAGTAAGTGAAATTTTCTTTTGTGGGTGTCTTGCATTTGATATATCATGATATTCGCATTACCAGTTTCAAAAATATAAAGATATTATCATAATATTCATGGTGTGTTAGATACTGGTATTTGACTTGTTCAAAAGAATAAGTGGTATTTTTCACAACAATGTCCGTTGTTCTCAATCTTATAGGATTGCAAGGAGCTGTCACCATCGTCAAGATGGAGGTTTGTCTATCACTTTTAATGTTAAGTTGTCTGCTGCTTGTTTTCTAATCTTGGTCATTGTTTGAATGTGTTTTGGTACCTTGAAGTTGATCCATTACTTGTGTAAGTTCCATTTGATCCACTAACTATTTGCTATTGATTATTTAGCAAGGCAATCTCCATATTCAAACATGATGAACATTTTAAAGCTATTGAGCGAGCTAAGGACCTTTTTGAAGATTATGTGGAGGAACTTGAGAAAAAGGTGAAGCTCCTTTTGCAGAACTTTTTTGTAAGCTTCTATATGTTAAAAACTAAGTGTGCGGACTATAGTTTCTTTATATGGTCTTTGGCTCCTCAAAAATTGAGTTAGCCTTTCATTTGAGATAGAAACAAGGTCCAATTTCTTAAATATGGTATTAGAGGCAGATCTATCTTGATGTTATACAATTAAATGTTACCCAACCTAGGTTAACTAATGCTACAAATGTCTAGTCTTGGTGTGTGATTAATGTATGAGAATCCCACACTAGTAAGGTGTATGTGCTGTAGTTTCCTTATATGATCTTGGACAATCTTCACCACCTGACCTAGTTTTTGAAGTTGAGTTAGGCGCTGGTCCACTTGATCCCAATTGATCCTTATGGAATCGTGCTTTCCAGGTTATGGTATTAAGTGCATCTAGTCCCTCCCAAAAATCTTGATATAGATGTAGACGGTGTATAGCAGAATGTTGGAAATGTATTTCCACCTGAATAGTAGCATAAGTTAAAGTGTTGTTGTCATAACCTATCGGTAATAAAATTAGACCAAGAAGTTAGTGATGTGAAGTCACAAAGTTAGAAGTCAAAGTGAGGGTGATTTTTGGTGTAAATGAATATTTTAGTTGAATAACCAATATTTGAGGATGGTTGACCCCTTTATAGTGATATACTAATGTGGTAGTTAGTAGCACGTGTGGATGGTATGGTAGTCTATGGGGAAGTATTTTACTCAGATTTTTATTTATACAGAGTAAGATGTGTATTCTTAGACCATTAAATATTGTTTCAATTATAAAGCAGTTTTATATCAAATCATTTAAAAACACATGGGCGTGATGTAATTGTTTTCAACAATCATGTAATGTAGCTGAGGTAGGTGGAATACCCTATATATCACATTTACACCAACTGTCAAACCTCATTTGCCGTCGAGATTAGAGTATAAGTGAGGGGAAGACACACAAGATCACACAGCAGGGTGTCTCAACCCAACGGTAGTGCACAAGATCACAAAGCAGGGCTCCTAACCATAGTCCCAACTTGGGAATGACATAAAGTCAGGTACACAAGATCACAAAGCAGGGTACCGAATTCCCATGTCGGAAAACACGGTTTCCAGAGATAAGCCCTTACACTCAAATGCCTTCTTCGGGCATCTACCTATCTCATGTAAAATCAATGCATTTAAATTTTATTTGATTCAATCACATATCATATTTTGTAGGGTATCATCATAATCGACTTGCAAGCCATCAATATCACATCATTCTTCTCATTCAACCATTGTATTCAACATGTTTCAACACAAATAGCCCTCTAGTTTTCAAGTCAAAATCATATCAATTCTCAAAATATTTCATGTCATGCTTTTCAAGATGTTTTCAAACAATTTACATTATATAAACATTTAAAACAAATTCACATCAAGAGAGGGATTCTATATAATCCATGCTCTCAAATTAACACCTTTTCGAAACACATCCATATACATATATAATATGTTAAATCACTTTGAAAATAGGCCTAAAGACCAAATCAATATTATAGTAATGTTCAAAACATGATTATATTCATAGTTTCAAAGCCCTCATTGTAAAACATGAATTTAAAGGCCCATGAGATTTTAGGATAACCCCACGTACCTCCATATGCGAAGATGATAGGTGTTTCTTAAATCCTACGTTCTGGGGATTTCAAATATACAATTAGTTTCAAAAATCCACGATTGAATCTTGAGTTGCTTGGGTTTTTATTTTGAAACCCTAAGGAGAGTTCTTGAGCAATTTTGATGAATGAAGGTGTATTTTGGGGTATTTGGGGACTGAATTTTGCGTTTATGGCTAAATAAGGGTGGGAAAAGGACCATTTTGCCCCAAAAATGGAGTATTTAAGTCACTTGAGTAGTAATGTATGCGACACACACCTTATCTCATAATATAGGTTGTGCGGCACACTCTTTATCGCACACATTAGGTTGTGTGTTGCACACGTTATGCTGTACGACACACTCCAATTTGTAAAGCCATAACTTCTTCCTCGGGTGTCGAATTTTTGTGAAATTGGTATCGTTGGAAAGATAATTCAAAGGCCTTTCATTTGATATATATTAGACACTCTAATTAAATATATACAAAGATTAATGACCAATTGAAGTTGACCCAAGTTTTGATGCTTACTAAAACTCAATCGATGGAAAAGCTTTCAACTCGTCCTTGAGTTAGGGGACCTCTATGATCTCAATTTATGCTCAAATAGATTTGTACACCACATATTTGATTAAAAAACTATATTCCTAATAGATTTATTGTTTTTGGAATGTGTACAAGTAGAAATGACAATTTACGTTCAAGTCTGAAAGTATGGGGTGTTACAAAAAATTATTGGGTTATTGGTTCGGTTCGATTTTTTCTTATTGGGTTTTTAGGTAAACCGATAACCCAATAAGAATATATATATGACTTATTATATATTTATCTTTTATTTCTACAAATTAACAAACCTATTATTTCAATTATATAAACTCTTAATTTCTCCTAACAACATTTAGTTTAAACTTGAAGATTGTTGTAAATTTAAACACTTCATGTAGGATTTTTATTGCAACTAAGATTCATTTTTACATGTTTGTTACTACTATTTCTATTTTATGAGTATTTTCTTATCGGTTAAATCGAAAACCAAATCATTAAGGACTAAAAACCAAAAAAAAATATTTTATTGGTTTGGTTATTGGTTTAGTATATTAAAAAACCAAAAATCAATAAATCTAACGATAACATGTAAAACCCAACCGAACTGACCGATGCACTCCGCTAGACACAAATGCTTTAATTACTTGACAAATTGTATGAGATGAACACATTTTGCATTACAAATTGCGATACAAGACTCGCATATATATATTTATTTTAACTTTATATGATAGTCTAAGTATTTATTTGTGCAACACTCAAAATTAAATATATAAATATTTGCTGATGATGTCAAGTTGAAAACACATTTATGTATTATGTCAAATGTATAATTCTTTTTTTGAACTATAGCTATAACATGTAGCATGAGTGAATGTACTCTAATTTTAAGTTGATGAATTCACCTAACATTACTACAATTAGTAGAGTAATGAGCAAAATTAAATTCATTGCTATTTATTAATATTTTTAAAAAGCAAGGTGGAGTCAGAGAGCAATTATCATAATTAAAGAGAAGCTAAAGGTATAATTAAATGAGAAGCATGGAGTCTTTTGATAGAGTGTATTAAAAAATTAATAACAACAACAACAATAAATTCAGTGTATTTCCACGTAGTGGAGTCTGGAGAGGGTAAGATTACGTAGTCCATATCACTATCTCCGGAGAAGTAGAAAGACTATTTTCGATAGACTCCCGACTCAAGACAAGGAATAATAATCAAATCTGTGATAAAGCATGGAATGTATTACGTAAAAATTAATCCATCCATTAATTTAATGTGTATTGGTAGTCCCTTGTTTGATATATATCTTTTTATCTTATGTATAACTAATGCAAAACTTAGTTATATACTCTATTGTGTATTGAGGTGTGTATTACTAATACCTCAAAATTTATGACATTAGTAATGCAATGGATCTAATGCATGTATTAACATGCCTAAAGTGGGGGTATTATGTAAAAAAAAATTATGTAATTCATGTTATTTTTAATACTTTGAATAAAATACTGTATAAGAAACAACAACAGCAACAACAACACTCAGTATATTCCCACATAGTAGGGTCTAGGGAGGTTAGTGTATGCATATCATATCACTACTCAGGTGAAGTAGAGAGGATGTTTCTGATAGACTCCCAGCTTAGGATCATAATAATATACCAAACATAAAAGATAAATGCATATAAACTAATACGATACGCAAAAAAAACTAAAAATATAACAAATATCAAAGAATATGTATATAAATTAGTATCGTATGAAAAAATAGTCAATCTACCAAGCAGTGTCAGCTTTGTGTTGGGTGGTTGGTAGTCAAGAAAGTGTTAGCTTTTCCAAAAAGAAACCCCCCAATAAAGAAAGAAGTCCCTCCACATTCACCATTGATTTAATGTTATTTTTAATACGTAGAATCAACTACTGTGTAAAAAAATAGAAGCATAATTAATACAAATATTATTAATATATCATATTTTATATTATTTTTATGAAATAATATTTTATATTATTTTTATTAGAAAATACTCTAATTAATTTTGTTGAAATTATCTATCTATATAATAAAGGAGGATAGTTTAGCCTAAAACTAAGACAAGTGTCATATTGAGAACTACCTATTTGAATTTTTACAACAAAAAATCATCATTTCATAACAAAAAGATATTTTGTTAATTATTTAAATATTTAATATCATTTCATATTTCATATTTAATAAATTACATTTCATATGTTTTTAATAATAGTAATATAAGAAAATAAATATAAATGATTTGATTACAATTGACTAAAAAAAATATTACAAGAAAAAATTATTTAAGAGAATAACCAATTAATAAATAGTAACTGATCAATTTATATAGAAAATATTGTAATCATTCAGAATAAAAAATATTAAAAAAAGGTGTCATCCCTCAAAATAATTAAGTTTGACCTATTTTTGTTAACAAATAAATGAATGAATATAAGAAAATCCATAATTAGGAAAAAAATAGTTGTTTCCTTATTTGAGTTTTTAGCAACTTATAAAGATAATAATAATCAATTGACTATAATTAAATTATAAATTTATAATAAATATTTGAAAAATAAGTTAGTAATTAGGAAAATAAATAATTGTTATCTTTTTAAAATTCTTTCCAAAATTAAAACGGTAATTGATATCAATTTAATGTAATCAATTTATAAAAACATGAGAAATTCATGGGATTGAATTTCCGAAATTATAAAGGTTATTAAGATCAATTATTTTCGTATTTGAGCCCTTTATACAATTGTAGATTAACTAATTATTTATCAAGCTACAAAATTAGGACAGATTTATGGTAAATAACTATCTAATAATAATAATAATTTTATTGCTATCAAATTAATTAGATTAAATTGAACTAGAAATTAGTTAATATTGACAATTACTTTGATAAAAAAAATATATGGAAAGATTCGTAATTGATATACATATATTGGTAAAAAATCAATGAAGGTTGACTATTATTTTAGCTATAAATATATTTTAAAATTTACATACAAAATTAAATTTAAGGAACTTGAGTCTATATATTATGATCATAAAATTGATTCTAATTAATTGAAATTAATTAGTTGATTGTATAGTTTTATTACAACAATTTCGTACATCATTTATTTAATAAAAATACATATAATTAATTGATTGATTTTGTGCAATCTACAATAATTTTATTAATTCAAATGAAATGATTTTTAAATGATAAGTTTGGATTATAAAAATAAAGGTGATTATTGTATGACTTTAGCATTTCTTATTTATTAAAAAATATTTATAGACAAAAAAATGTCATCACTCAAAATAATTAAATTTGAACTATTTTAGTGAAACAATGAAAGATTGAATATAAGAAAATCCATAATTAAGAAAAGAAATAATTGTCACCTTATTTGAGTTTTTAGCAAATTATAAGATAATTAAATAATCAAATTGTAAATTGATAAGAAATTTTTGAGAAATAAATTAGTAATTAGGAAAAGAAATAATTGTTACCTTTTAAAAATTCTTCACAAAATTATAAAGTTAATTAATAAAAATTTGATATAACCAAACTATAAGAATATGTGAAATTCGTGGGATTAAATTTGTGAAATTATAAAAGTAATTAATATTAATTTTTTCCATATTTGAGTCCTTTATGTAATTGTAGATTAATTAAATATAATCAAGCTATAAAATTAGGATATATTTATGGTAAATAAATATATAATATTAATAATAATTTTATTGTTATAAAATTAATTAGATCAAATTGAGATAGAAATCAATTAATATTGAAAATTATTTTAATAAAAATATATGCAAAGTTTCGTAATTGATATACATATATTGGTAAAAAAAAAACAACAAACACTAACTACTACTTTAGCCATAAGTATATTTTAAAATTTACAACATTAAATTTAAGGAACTTGATTCTATATATTATGATCATAAAATTGATTCTAATTAATTGAAATTAATTAGCTGATTGTGTAATTTTATTACAATTATGTTGTACATCATTTTTTATATAAAAATACATATAATTAATTGATTGATTTTGTGCAAGCTACTACGATCATATTAATTCAAAAACAACGAACACTAACTTCTACTTATGCAAAGTTTCGTAATTGATATACATATATTGGTTACAAAAACAATGAACAATAACTTCTACTTTAGCCATAAATATATTTTAAAATTTACAACATTAAATTTAAAGAACTTGAGTCTATATATTATGATCATAAAATTAATTTTAATTAATTGAAATTAATTAGTTGATTGTATAGTTTTATTAGAACAATTTCGTGCATCATTTATTTAATAAAAATACATATAATTAATTGATTGATTTTGTGCAATCTGCTATGATCTTATTAATTCAAATGAAATTATTTTTAAATGGTAAGTTTGGATTATAAAAATAAAGGAGATTATTGTATGACTTTAACATTTCTTATGTACTAAAAAAGATTTATAGATAAAGAGATGTCATGCCTCAAAACAATTAAATTTGAACTATTTTAGTAAAACAATAAATGATTGAATTTAAAAAAATCTGTAATTTAGAAAATTATAAAGATAATTAAATAATCAATTAACTATAATAAAATCATAAATTTATAAGAAATTTTTGAGAAATAAATCAGCAATTAAAAAAAATAATCGACACCTTTTAAAAATTCTTCCCAAAATTATAAAGGTAATTAATATCAATTTGATATAATCAAACTATAAGAATATGAGAAATTAATGGGATTAAATTTTTTAAATTATAAAGGTAATTAATATCAATTGTTTCCATATTTGATTCCTTCATTTAGTTGTAGATTAATTAAATATATTCAAGCTATAAAATTAGGACAAATTTATGGTTAAAAAATATGTAATATTAATAATAATTGTATTGTTATCAAACTAATTAGATTAAATTGCGGTAAAAATCAGTTAATATTGACAATAATTTTAACAAAGAATATGTGCAGAGTTCCGTAGTTGATATACGTGTATTGATTAAAAAAAACAATGAACATTGACTATTACTTTAGCCATAAATATATTTTGAAATTTACAACATTAAATTTAAAGAACTTTAGTCTATATATTATGATCTTAAAATTTAATCTAATTAAGTGAAATTAATTAGTTGATTGTGTAGTCTTATTACAATTATATCGTACTTTATTTATTTAATGGAAATATATATCATTTATTAACTGATTTTGTACAATCTACTATGATCTTATTAATTCAAATGAAACAATTTTTAAATGGTAAGTTTAGACTATAAAAAGAAAGGAGATTATTCTATGACTTTAGTATTTCTTATGTATTAAAAAAAGATCTAGAGATAAAAGAAATATAATATTATAATATTTTTGGGTTATTTAATTAATTTATCGCGTTTCAAAATATTATTTATATCAATTCAGTGATGTTTATATGGAAAAGTTAAATTTTAAAAAAATAAATATCTTAAATTTCATAATTTAAGTTAATTTGTGTGCTAATTTGAAAAAGTTAATTTATAGTTTGCATTTTATTTCTATTATATGAAAAATTTGACCTCATATGGCTATTTATAGCCATTGAATAATACAAATATTTGTTACACTTTTCTTTTCTCTCTCTCTCTCATGGGTATTTCTCAAGTTTTTCATTATGAGTATGTAAATATTCACTTGCCATATTTCTGGATCCTTGTAAATATTCACTTGCCATATACATATCCTTGTAAATATTTACTTACAATTTACAGATCCTTGTTAGTTGTATATATCCATTGTATGATGATGAATAAAAGACACAGAAAAAAAAGTTTTCTCCATTCTAGTCTTTTGCTATTTTTATATTTCAAGAAAAAATAACAAGAATCCTACAGATTCTAACAACCTTTTGCTGGCTCTTACTCTTTCAACTCTTTGATTCAGTAATTTCTCTTTCTTTTTATTATTTACCATGATTATTTGTTTTATCAGAAGGATTTGATAAGTTCTTTGAATTGTTCTTGTGATATTTGTTTGTGAGGTATTTTATTAATTTTCAATAGAAGACTAGTAGTAAATAATTTTGCGTCATGTCTCTTCTGGTAGTAGTATTAGTATATATTTTTCTTTTCTACTTGTTGTATTGTATACCTCTGTTTTCTTACTTGCTACTATTGTTAATATCCTCGTGTTTTTGCTTTCCTTACCGAGGATTTAGGGGAAACAGATTTTCTACTTGTCAAGGTACGGGTTATGTATGTTGTTGTTGAAGAAGAAGCATGTAGAAAGAGAGATTATAAAAAGAAAGGAGATTATTGTCTGCCTTTAGCATTTCTTATGTATTAAAAAAGATTTAGAGACAAAAGTTGTCATCCATCAAAACAACTAAATTTGAACTATTTTAGTAAAATAATAAAAGATTGAATATAAGAAAATCTATAATTTAGAAAAAAATAATTGTTACCTTATTTGAGCTTTTAGAGAATCATAAAGATAACTAAATAATCAATTGACTATAATCAAATTATGAATTTATACGTATTTTTTGAGAAATAAATCAATAATTAGGGAAAAAAATAATCGTTACCTTTTTAAAATTCTTCCCAAAATTAAAAAGGTAATTGATATCAATTTAATATAATCAATCTATAAATAACATGAGAAATTCATGGGATAGAATTGCCGAAATTATAAAGGTAATTAATATCAATTGTTTTCATATTTGAGCCCTTTATGTAATTGTAGATTAATTAACTAGAATCAAGCTATAAAATTAGAAAAGATTTATGGTAAATAAATATACAATATTAATAATAATTTTATAGTTATCAAATTAATTAGATTAAATTGAGTTAGAAATCAGTTAATATTGACAATTATTTTAATAAAAATATATGCAAAGTTTTGTAATTGATATACATATATTGGTTACAATAACAACGAACACTGACTTCTACTTTAGCCATAAATATATTTTAAAATTTACAACATTAAATTTAAAGAACTTGAGTCTATATATTATGATCTTAAAATTGATTCTAATTAATTGAAATTAATTAGTTGATTGTATAGTTTTATTACAACAATTTCGTACATCATTTATTTAATAAAAATACATATAATTAATTGATTGATTTTGTGCAATCTACTATGATCTTATTAATTCAAATGAAATAATTTTTAATTGGTAAGTTTGGATTATAAAAATAAAAGAGATTATTGTATGACTTTAGTATTTCTTATGTATTAAAAAAGATTTATGGACAAAAAGATGTCATGCCTCAAAAAAATAAAATTTGAACTATTTTAGTAAAACAATAAAAGATTGAATTTAAGAAAATCTATAATTGAGAAAAATATAATGGTTACCTTATTTGAGTTTTTAGAAAATTATAAAGATAATTAAATAATCAATTAACTATAATCAAATTATAAATTTATAAGAAATTTTTGAGAAATAAATCAGTAATTAGGAAAAAAATAATCGTTACCTTTTAAAAATTCTTCCCAAAATTATAAAAGTAATTAATATCAATTTGATATAATCAAACTCTAAGAATATGAGAAATTCATGGGATTAAATTTTTCAAATTATAAAAGTAATTAATATCAATTATTTCCATATTTGAGTCCTTTATGTAATTGTATATTAATTAAATATAATCAAGCTATAAAATTAGGACAAATTTATGGTTAACAAATATATAATATTAATAATAATTGTATTGTTATCAAACTAATTAGATTAAATTGTGGTAAAAATCAGTTAATAGTGACAATTATTTTAATAAAGAATATATGCAAACTTCCGTAATTGATATACATATATTGATTAGAAAAAACAGTGAATATTGACTACTACTTTAGCCATAAATATATTTTGAAAATTACAACATTAAATTTAAGGAACTTAGGTCTATATATTATGATCTTAAAATTTAATCTAATTAAGTGAAATTAATTAGTTGATTGTGTAGTCTTATTACAATTATATCGTACTTTATTTATTTAATGGAAATATATATCATTTATTAGCTGATTTTGTACAATCTACTATGATCTTATTAATTCAAATGAAACAATTTTTTAATGGTAAGTTTAGACTATAAAAAGAAAGGAGATTATTGTATGACTTTAGTTATTCTTATGTATTAAAAAAAGGTCTAGAGATAAAAGAAATACAATATTACAATATTTTGGGGTTATTTGATTAATTTATCATGTTTCAAAATATTGTTTATATCAATTCAGTGATGTTTATATGGAAAAGTTAAATTTTGAAATAATAAATATCTTAAATTTCATAATTTAAGTTAATTTGTGTGCTAATTTGAAAAAGTTAATTTATAGCTTACATTTTATATCTATTATATGAAAAATTTGACCTCATATGGCTATTTATAGCCATTGAATAACAAAAATTATTTGTTACACTTTTCTTCTCTCTCTCTCATGGGCATTTCTCATATTTTTCATTATGAGTATGTAAATATTCACTTGCCATATTTCTAGATCCTTGTAAATATTCACTTTCCATATACAGATCCTTGTAAATATTTACTTGCAATTTACAGATCCTTGTTAGTTGTATATATGCATTGTACAATGATGAATGAAAGACACAGAATTTTTTTTTCTCCATTCTAGTCTTTTGCTATTTTTTACATTTCAAGAAAAAATAATAAGAATCCTACAGATTCTAACAACCTTTTGTGGGCTCTTACTCTTTCAACTCTTTGATTCAGTAATTTCTTTTTTTATTGTTATTTGCCATGATTATTTGTTTTATCACTGGATCCTTCTATGACAGTGGGTCAGGAAAAAAGAATTTCGTGGATCTGAGCAAACCCCATGGTCACTGTAAGAAAGTTCATCCTAAGAAATCTGGTCGTGTTTCAAGCCGATATGTATATCATTTTGCTGTAGCTTCCCTTTTCACACTTAAACTGATGTTTTAATCTGTATTTGCTTGTCCAAAGTAATGACAAATGTTTCTTCACGGTAGAGACCTTAGCGTTCCAGTGTTGATTCGGACTGTTAGAAGATTCACAAAGGAGAAAGTACAAATGGCTTTTGAAGTTTCAAGCATGCTACGGAATCAAGTTGTTGAAAGGGCTTCTGCTAAGGAAGAAGCCAGCATATTACAGGCAGAACTAGATTTACGAACATGAAGATTGGAGATAGAAAAGAATGAGTTACAATCTATACTAGAAAAAGAGTTAGATAGAAGATCCAGCGATTGGTCTCTAAAACTTGAGAAATACCAAATTGAACAACATAGACTCCATGAAAGGGCGAGGGAGCTTGCAGAGCAGAATGTCTCTCTACAAAGGAAAGTCTCTTCATTTAATGAGAAGGAAGTAGATAATAGAATCAAGATGTCATTTTCAGAGAAACACCTTAAAGATTTGTCAAAGAGAATAGAGCAAGTGTCAGAGGAGAATCAAAATCTAAGACAGCAACTCACTCAGTTACAAGCGGAATATTGAGTAGCTCAAGACAATTGAGATTATGTTCGGGAAAACTACCAGGAAAAGGTTAAAGAGCTTAAATTGGAGATTTTGCTACAACTGTGCTAAGGGAGAAGCTCTATTCCGAGGAGATGGACATAAAGCAACTTCAGGATGATCTAGCCGTAACAATTAGAGGTAACGACATTCTCCAATGTGACGTTTAAAATGCGCTGGACGCTCTTTCTTATGCCACACCCAAGTTGAAATATCTTGATCTTCAGGTAATCAGGCAATGTTAAGATCTTGTTGCAACGAAATAGTTTTTATTATTCAACTTTGGTTACCTCGTCTTCATATATGATATCCTGTTCGTATGTTACTCTCTCTGCATTAGCTTTCTACTTCTGTTTGATTTTAAGATCATCTTTGTTCCATCTGAAGTTCACGATTTTCTTTATGAACTTGTATACATGAGTTGCTAGCATGTGGTAGTCTTCTGTGAAATGTCTGATCGCCTTAATGTGTAATTAGTTGAACCAACCAAGAACATGATAAACTTTGTGATATCCTCAAACCCATTGATTTGATTGTGCTCTGATGTGGTAAAGTTACCCGAAGGGGTTTCGGTAAGTTTGCTCGTTCATCTGACTTAATTCTTGGACAAGCTCACGAGTTATCTACTGTGAATTTTAACAGTTAAAAAGGATTCATGATTTGGTTGAACTTCTAAGTTATGAGTTTCTTTTGAATTTTTGATAAAATATTATTGGTGATCTTTGTGTCTTTCTTGTTTTTCATGGTTTAAGGTTGATTCTGGCAGGTGCTAAAAAAGGACGAAAATATCAACCAACTTACTAATGATTTGCAAGAATGCATGAAGGAACTTGGAGTTGTGAAGGCGATACTACCAAAAGTGTTTCAGGAGAGGGATTTTATGTGGGAGGAAGTTAAGAGCTACAGTGAGATGAACATGCTGTTGAATTATGAGATCAACATGTTGAAAAGAAAGGTAGATACCCTCGACGAAGACTTTCTTATGAAAGAGGGTCAAATCACAATCTTAAAAGACTAGATAGGCAAACCTTTCGACCTTCTTGCAAGTCCTGATTCTCTGTTGGAGTGTTGGATGCTAAATGGCCAAACTACAATTCATATTTTGTTCATTGACTATAATGTTCATACTTCTCGTATACTTACTGGTTTTACTCTTATTCTTTCTCCCCTTTGATACTTGTTAAATAGAAAGTTTGCTTCTTTCTTTTGCAACCTTTTTGAATCTCCAATTGTAAACATTTCTTTTACTTGCTGGTGATCAAGACAATGAACTTCTTTTGCTTCATTTGGTTTTGTAAGTAATGGCTGTTTTTGGTCTTTTGAAATATTTAGTGAGGATTGGTGGTACCATTTTCTTCTCGTCTCTGAGGTAGAGGTATGGTTTGCATATATTCTGCTTGAATATACATCGGGTATGTTGTTGCTGTTGTATGGAGATTGTGTGTATAATAACAATCGTATATTTGATGTCGGGTCATCCACACTTTCATTCCTTGTAGGGGAAAGCTCATTAAGCTTACTGAGTTAACTTCTCATTAATATATTCTTTTACTAAAGTTGTCACTGGGTAGCTACAAAAAACAATTGTCTAACTGGGCAGTTCATGTTCAGTTTGTGCATATATTAAGTAACGTCCAAATTTTTAACCATATAACTTTACTTCAAAATGGTGCATGGACCAGAGCTGCTCTTAAGTCTGGTCGGTTGGCAGACTCTTCCATTTGATCTACAATCAAATGCCTGCTTTGTCTCAGTACATTTAATTCTGTTGTGCTCATTCACACCTGGTTTATGCCAAGTATGTGAGACACATATAGAAGCCTCTAGTTTCATCTTCTTTATATAGTTTTAAACTTTATTTGACTTGCCATGAGGGAGTTCCACCCTGCCCTCTGATCATTCTTTTAGATACCCTCTTTCATTTGCCTCCACCATGTTTTAAATTTTCCTTCCAGTACCTGATGTTTCACCTGCCACATTAAATGTTGTTTGCACACTTTTAAACTATGCACTGCGTTTAATTTCAAAAAACAAAAAAAACTATGCACTACATTGTAGAACATTTTGATAATTTTTTGGTATGTCAGTATGTTCTTTATGTTTATGCTTACATCAAGCAGACACAGTTACTATAAAGGTGGAATTAGTTTATGTACCATTTTTCTTTTGCGTGTAACTTCTGAAGTTATTTGGGATCCATTATTTATATGTCAATAAGAGTCTTTGATGTCTTTCCTGATAATGTTTATGCTTACATCAAGTAGACATATTTATTATGAAGGTGGAATTGGTTTCTGTACTATTTTACTTTTGTGTGTAACTTCTGAAGTTATTTGGGATCCATCATTTATATGTCAATGAGAGTTTTTGATATCTTTCCTGATATTAAACCTATCATTTTTTCTTTAACATGTCTAATCTCCTGTATACCTGGCTTTTTGATCTTTAATGATGCAAACAATTTCCCTTCAAGAACTTGCACTTACCTAATTCCTAGTAAGACAGTCTTAGAATCTTCTATGCTGAAAGATGCCTATTGGTGGTTAGTTTTTTCGCCAGGAGGTTGCATTGGAAGGTACAAGCATACATGATATCGGTAAAACCAGCAAGAACCATATTTTTTTGAAAATGATAGCATATATACTATGTGGGCAGTATTTTCTTTACAAAAATGAGCCTCTCTGTGCTTTACAAGGCCTCCAAAGTTGCAAAATGGATTCAGCACCCTCTACAAGAAACTCTTAACGTCAAAATAATAAGTTGTTTGATCTTATCTGCAACAAGAATGATGAGCACTGTGTTCAGTTTGGAGCCTGTCCCTATGCTCGTCTAGACTTATCCTTATCTTTATTGCCTTCTATTTGCTTGTTGTCTTTGTTCTTGCTAGAACCTGCATTTGAGAAGCTTGTGTTGTTGTCTTAAGTTAATGTTTAAGTTTTCTTTCCTTACTGCAGTGCATCAAAATTCAACTTATGGTGCTGCTGAAAATGTTGGTACTGCTGCTAAACCTAATGGCATAATGCATGAACCTGTACGTGCTGATAGACCCAATGCATTCAGTAACAAAAACTCATCTGTTCTCTCTTGCATATAAACAGTAATTGATATTCCTTCTCAAACAGCAGGTCCATCAACGTTTGAGCTCCCGAACCACGTTCTTGTTGGGCCTGGGCGTGAAGGTGGTGTTAGAGTGGGTGAAAGTCCCACATTGTTGGGGAGTGAACGTCGGTCTTCTTATATGGACTTGAGAAATCCTTCCCTCATGTGCTAGCTTTTGGGGTTGAGTTAGGTCCAAGATCCTTTCTTTACACAATCAACCATCTTTTCTTACATTTGAAACGGAAAGAGCAGCTGTAGAGAATGTTTTCAACCTGAAGGGGTTCAGGTGGGTAGAACCTGGGAGCATTAAAAAAGTACTAAGCAGCTAGAACGGGGATGTAAATGTAATAAAGGAGGAGAGATGGAAAATTGTTCAACATGTATATGGTGGACAGTTTAGACAGAAAAAAACAAAGGTTGTTTTGAGGATGTCCAGAAGATCAGCATGAATAGTTTAGCACTTCTTTATTTTTGGTGTAAACACGATGATTAGCTCTAACAGAAGACATCATTGATGTGCTAGACTGTCTATAGGCAATAGAAAGACAGAGTAAATGTAATACTTTGAAGGGGGACATCATTTTTGTTGGCTAGGGATTTGAACAAAGATGGGAAAAGCTCTATACTATATAAAGGACGGGGATGACTAATATGACAACTCTTTTCTTGGATGGAACATAATTTTTGTTATAAGATATGGAAGATATGAAGATAGGCCAAAGTGTTGTCAACTAACAGACTTTTAAAATTAAGAGCCAAAGAACGCTAAACAATGGGTGTAACTCAAATCTATTTGAATAAAAGGAATACTAACTCTGAGAGAACAAAGCACACTCTCCAGTAGTCTAGTAAAAATAGTAGATCTTAAAATCCCACTGCTAAGCAAATTAATTTAAATGCTGCTTTAGATTAGAAAGTCACTTTGTTATATTATGTGTTCAGTGGGTTCTCATTTATACTGCTCATCATATTTTCTGCACTATTTTTTCAACATTTTCTCTAAAGTCTATAATTTACTCTTCTTCACTTTGAACTTGGGCTCTGCATCTTGGACTTCTATATGTTGGTTCACTTGTAGTACTTCTTGTGTATTCTATCCTGTATGGTCTGACAGCAAAGGAATCAAACTGGCTTGGGGCTACAACATCAGCTGCCGTGATAATCCTTGGTAGTTCATTTCCTACATATATCTGTCTCCTTTTCTGACTCATATTGTGAAATAATTTCTTATTTCTTTGTCGTAAGTAATGAATTCACTAGCTTTTCATTCAATCAGATTGGAACTTGGGAGCTTACTTGTATGGTTTTAAGCTTTTGAAAAGTCGAGTCGTCGTACTTTTTGTTGCTGGTACATCCTAGGTGTTCCTGATCTATTTTGGAGTTCATTACTGGTTTGTTGTTAACCCATGCTAATTCATTTTCATCCATAATCAAGTCTTTTTATACTTGTGGCATATGCATCCCTTTTAATATTATTTGTTGAATAGAAACTTCTAATCTTTTGTTATAAAAAAAAAATCTTCTAATCTTTTACTGTAACAATTTTTTTTCAGGTACTTTGGGCATTGTATCAGTTATGCAATTGTAGCATCTATGCTGTTGGGTGCTGCTATTTCATGGTATTTATTAGTTACAGACCCATTAGTAGCTAGACAAGATGCCTTAAAGAGCACAGTTATCCGCCTTAGAGAAGGTTTCCACAGAAAAGACCAAAATAGCTCTGCAAGCTCTTGTAAGGGGTGTGGCTCAAGTGTCAAACGCAGTAGTATGCTGATGCTGGTCATCTTGGTAATGCAACTGTGCCTTGCACTGGTGATGGCAGTACCTGGAATAACATTGAGGGGATTAACAGTGATAAGAGCATAGACAGTGGAAGGCCAAGTCTAGCTCTACGTAGTAGTTCCTGTTGTTGAGTTGTTCAAGAGCCTGAAGTAGGATCATCATATGTTGACAGAAATTTAGAGCATAATAGTTCATTGGTTGTTTGTTCTAGCAGTGACCTTGAAAGCCAAGGCGGTGATTCTAGTACATCCACTTCTGCAAACCAACATATACTGGACTTGAATTTGGCACTTGCATTTCAAGAAAAGTTGAGTGATCCCAGGATTACATCTATGTTAAAGTGGAAAGAAAGACACACTGATCGTGAATTAGCTAATTTATTGCAAGATAAAGGGCTTGATCCTAATTTTGCAGTGATGCTGAAGGAGAATGGATTGGACCCAATGATTCTAGCCTTGTTGCAGAGAAGTAGTTTGTACGCTGATCAAGAACATCGCGATAGTAACCCTCCTGTCACTGATACAAATGATGTTGAGGATGTGTTACCTAATCATATTTCATTCTCAGAAGAACTTAGACTCCAAGGATTAGGAAAGTGGCTTCAACGTTGTAGAGTAATGTTGCATCATGTAGCAGGAACTCCAGAGCGAGCATGGCTTCTTTTCAGTTTAATCTTCATTCTTGAAACCGTCGTTGTGGCTATCTTTCGACCACAGACAATAAAACTTTTGAATGCTACACACCAATAGGTAAGAAATGCATTAGTACTTTTAAAGTACAGTTTAGTGTATTTGGAGTACGGTGCAGCTAAAATGTACTCCATATGGTTGTACTTTCCATTTTCTAACAAAATTTTGTAACACTCCGCATTTCGGACGAGAACAAAAATCGTCATTTTCTTCACGTAAAGGTTCCAAAAGCCATAAATCCAATGCAAGTTTAGTGTGTTAATAAATTATGTAGTGTGGAAACCTATTTGAGCATGAATTGAGATCATAGAGGTCCCCAAGCTCAAGGATAAGCTGAATGTTTTCCTATCGTTCGAATTTTAGTGAACGTTGAAACTTAATTCATTTTCAATTGACCATTACTCTTTGTATATATTGAATTAGAGTGCCTACTATATATTAAATGAAAGGTATTCGAATTATCTTTCTAACAATACCAATTTTGCAAAATTCTGACACCCGAAGAAGAAGTTATGTCATTGAAAAATGGAGTGCATCGTGCAGCATAGGTGTGCAACGCACACCCTAACTTATGCCATAAGGTGTGCGACGCACACCCTAACTTATGACATAAGGTGTGTGACGCACAACCTAATGTGTGCAATAAAGAGTGCGCCGCACAACCTATATAATGCGATAAGGTATGTCCCGCATATATTATTACTCAAGTGACTTAAACACTCCATTTTGGGGGCAAAATGGTCCTTTTCCCTCCCTTATTTAGCCATAAACACAAAATTCAGTTCCCAAAATACCCCAAAATACACCTTCATTTATCAAAATTGCTCAAGAACTCTCCTTAGGGTTTAAAAATAAAAACCCAAGCAACTCAAGATTCAACTGTGGGTTTTTGAAACTAATTGCATATTTGGAATCCCCAGAACGTAGGCTTTAAGAAGCACCTATCATCTTTGCATATAGAGGTACGTGGGGTTATCTCAAAAATCTCATGGGCTTAAAAATTCATGTTTTAAAAATGAGGGTTTTGAAATTAGGAATATAATCCCGTTTTAAACATTTTATGATATTGATTTGGTGTTTAGGCCTATTCCCGAAGTGGTTTGATATATGATATATGTATATGCATGTATTCCAAAAAAATGTTAACTTGAGAGCACGAATTATATGAAATCCCTCTTTTTATATGATCTCGTTTTAAATTCTCATATGATATGAAATCCCGAAGTTAGTAAATATGCAAGTATTATATGATGACTACTGGGTCTATAGAATGATAAAGTGTATCTCAGAAGGTAGTATTAATAGTGGGTTTTCCACTTTCAGGTACATTCATTTGGGTTAAGTGCCATGATATGCGTGTATAGTAGTTTTCCAGACCCCAGAGTGCAGTGAGTGTACTTCAGTTTAGAGTCTAGTAAGGGATCTCCCAAACTTAATATGATGGCTTGAAGCTAAAGGGGAGTTGATAGAGCGAATAACCAAGTCAGGCTTTCAGATTCTAGTAGTAATGTCAGTATGACATAGAACATCTGAAGGGAAGAGTGAGGCTTAACCCATTCCAGTCTCAGTATTTTTCAGTTATCCTAATACCTACTCATACCTCACGTTTCAGTTCCATGATCATAGTTTTCCATTAACAGACGTGCTTCTTTACACTCGAAGAAAAGATACTTAGGCCATCAGTAGCTGTTGAACCCAAGCCATAAGGTAAAGATGCTTATCATTTTGTCCATTCTCGTCTAACACTATGATAGGTTATCTATTTCCTATCTCTCTTTATTCTCGTTTCAAGCTTTCTATTTATTAGATAAAGAAAAGGGTTTCATGTTACTATGTGGTTTGGCTTCAAAATTCTTGCCTTGTCCTTCAAATTAATTTAGGGAGTTGCGCATGGATACAAGCTTTCAACATTGATTGGAAAATTAACTAAATATGATTGAAAAGTAGCTATATTCTTATTTCATCTATTCTTCCTTGCATGGATATTGGTTGAGAAGCCTCCTATACCTCCTCTAGCTGGTCCTGCTCCTGGTGCTATTCCATCCATGTCACTGCAAGTAAAGTTGTGGAGGTTTGGGTGAGGGATAAATGACTTTAGAATGTAAAGACATTATGATAACTATTTTCCCCACATCTTTAGCAGCTCCAACCTATGCTTCCAGCCCAGCAGACACAGCCTTATGGTTCCGGGTCATCTCAACAATTTCTGCCACTTGGACATGCAAATGTAGCGATGTCTCAACCTTCTCAAATCCAATTTCCTCAACCTATGCAACATGTTACTGGTAGACCTGTAGTAGGAATGCATAGTATGCCTCAGGGACCACCTATTCCCCATGATTTTCAGCGAAATCTTCCGATGTCAAATAACCACATGCCTGGTTCTGGTGGCCCAAATTTACCTCTTTCTTCTTCATATAATGTAAGGCCTTGGGAAGATCTTTTGTGGTTATTGTCCATCAGTTTTCGATGTTCCATTCATATATTGATGAAATATATTTTGTTATCGTCTTTAACAGCCGGTAAATGCAGATTCTTTTAGCTCCCAGTATCAGACACAGATAAATGATCATAGGTTTCCATCCGGGGTACAACCCTGGATGCCAATAAGTAATCATAATGTAAATTTTGCGACAACTATGCAGAAGACTGGAGAATTAGCAGCTCCCTTGGTTGTTCCGGTGAGAATTCAATGTGTTTTATTATACCCGTTTGGCATAAATATTGTCAACAAGTATGCTTAAGTTAATCGGTTAATGGGTGTGTGTTGACTGAAAGAGTCAACATTTGAATTCTATGATAGTTTTTTGTAAGCAAATTAAGATTCCAGTGAACAAAAAAGATGTAAAACTACGGTATACTAGAAAAGGAGCTCTACAATAATATAATTTTCATTCAGATCCAATCTTTTTACCACTTTGTGTTCTCCAGACAGAAAAAAGAGCATGCCGATTTGCCTTTTCGAAATTCTTGCTTTTGGATTATGTTCACATAGGTTACTCATATGAATAGGTTAATGTCTGCATCACAAACACTTAATGTCTTGTCTATGAACAAGTGGTGGATATGTTGGCCCCCATCAATGCCAATAAATCCCTCGAGTATCCACATCTACTGCTTTGTACATCATTCTGCTTCCATTAGCACTGGAGATAATAGTCCCCTTTGTTTCATTCCTCTTTGTCAAAGTTATCATATGGGCTGCCGTTCACCGCTACCAAATTCTACCTAACTGTGGATCAGCAGAACTTGATACACTTCTACCGATAACTTCATTTTGACCCCATTTCTCTATTATCATACATATTTTACATATGGCTAAATATTAGTTGGTATTGCTATTTTCAGCATCTTTTGATGATCAGTAGGCCAATTATGGTTGCTAATGTTGTCATATTTCCTGTGGCTTTATTACTCCAACCAATTAATAACATTCTTACAATTCTTGAATTGATTTTTAGATACTATTATAATAGAAGGACAATAATCTCTACCTGGGAGAAACCTCGAGAGCTGATGACAGAAATGGAGGTGAGGTCTCTGTCATTGAGATTTTTATGGGTAGTTTTATCCAGTTTCCTGTGCTTATCAATGAAAAAAGAAGTACACAATTCTTTTTCTATGAAGCTTTGTAGAATAACTTTTTCTTTCCTAAGTATATGTGATTTCTGTTGAAAGTTTGTTTTGCGAGCAGATTTCCTCGATCTTACTATACTATGTAGGCTTCATTCAGGATTTGCATTGACCTTTTATTTCCAATATAGTTCTAAAAGATTTTATATTTAACACTATTGTTCTAAAAAATGTATTTAAGCATACACGATAGGATTATATTTGGTCTATTTTAAACAATTATTTTTACTTTCTGATTAATGTAATGTTATTGTAACTCTATGGTGTTATGGAGAGAGGAAACTTGATATAATATTGCGGTTCACACTTCTCATTCTAGTTTACAGAATAATAGTTTGGCTGGTTGCACACTTGCACCCAAGAGTGTGACCTAGTGGTCAATGAAGTAGATTGAGAACCATGAGGTCTCAGGTTTAATTTCCAACAGAGATAAAAACACTAGGTGATTTCTTACCGTCTGTCCAAGCCTTGATGGACAAAGTTACCCAGTATCTATGCTGGTGGGAGGTAGCAATACCTGGTGTAACTATTCAAGATGCAAGCTGACCCAAACACAACTGTTATCAAAGAAAGTTTGTCTGGTTGTGAGGGACAAGTATTAAGGGACCAACAATTGGAGCTGTAAGGAATTTTGAACATTTTTATTCTTTTCTTTTTGAGATAAACAGTTTTTTTCTGGAGATATTACTTTGTATTCGTCAGCATTAAAGTTATGCTAGCAGTCCAAACGAAATGAAAAATAATGAAAATAATGCGAGGATTCGAAGAGATCTACTACCTGTTATGCATTCTGTACACATTGACCCTTAAACAAAAAACAAAAATCTACAATGCTATTCCATTTAACATTCTGAATGGAATTATATTTATCTTCAAAATACCTTCAACTTTTCTCGGTCCATATAGTCCACCAAATACAAGGAAGGATTGTTCTCCCCCATTTCTTCTAACTCTTGCTAATCCCCTCTAATCCAGCAGCTCAACAGATTGTTGTGTGTTCTTTGATAGTCCACTTTACTTCAACTCAATAGATCTGGTATGTGTTCTGGCATGGTCCACTTTACTTCTATTAAACTAAAGGTGTCAAATGGGTGGGGTTGGCTGGATTTGGGCGGATCAAAGAGGTCTGAGTTAATAAATGGGCGGGTTATTAACCCGCCTTAAAGCTACTTGG
>NW_025892596.1:204697-214102 GCF_002878395.1 Capsicum annuum
TTGTTCTCCCCCATTTCTTCTAACTCTTGCTAATCCCCTCTAATCCAGCAGCTCAACAGATTGTTGTGTGTTCTTTGATAGTCCACTTTACTTCAACTCCATAGATCTGGTATGTGTTCTGGCATGGTCCACTTTACTTCTATTAAACTAAAGGTGTCAAATGGGTGGGGTTGGCTGGATTTGGGCGGATCAAAGAGGTCTGAGTTAATAAATGGGCGGGTTATTAACCCGCCTTAAAGCTACTTGGGCTAAAATGGGTTGAGTTGAAATGCTCTAAAATGTGGGTCATAACCCAATCCACCCAATTTGAACTCAAATTTTATTGCTTTATTTGTTATTTTATAAACTTTTAGTACTTGAAAAATTATTACTCCCTCCGTCCCAAATTATGTGTCATCATTTCCTTTTTAATCCATCCCAAAATAAGTGTCGTCTTTCCTTATTTGGCAACTTTTTAAAGGTACAATTACCCTTTTACCCTTATTGGTCCCACTTAATTAAAAAAAAAGATATTGACACATTTTTTGATGAAGGATAATTTGGTAAAATTTACCAAGTCTTCCCTTATTTCTTAAACTTCATGCCCGGTCAAATGGTGACACATAAAATGGGACGGAGGGAGTATTTTTTTTTTAACTTGGTAACTTTGTATTATATCACACAGTACATGGGTTGTACTGAAACCTTTATACACAAGAGTACTCCTAAATCGACTGTTGTATATCTAAATTTAGTCTAGAACATCAATTATCGATGCAGTATCATTAGAGTATAGCTGATTACACCAAAAACATAAAAGCAAAATGCAGTTGAGTTTAACCTTCTGCACACTATTCTCTATGCTCTCAAAAAATCTAGAATTCCTTTCTTTCCATATAGCCCACCATATAGCACCAGGGATAATTCTCCATCTACCTCTGTCCTTCGCATGTACACCTGCTTTTTCCAGCACATTAAAGTCTTGGATACTTTCCTAAGCATTGTCCTGGAAATGCCTTTTAGTCTTAAGAAGATTTTCCAAAGTTGTTGGGTGTACTTACAATGTAGAAATACATGGTTTTCCCTTTCTTCATGACATTATCTTGTGTATGAACTACTTCCTTAGTCAGTAACCAGACAAAGACAAAGCACGACACTGTGTGAGATATCCTACTTTTCCATATTTGCTTCCATGGCCATCTTGGATCCGAGTGATTTATTTGGTGACACTGAACATTCCTTTTTCATTTCCCATCCACCATAGTACGTCCTTCACTGTCTGCAGTCCATTGAATAAGTCCACGGTATTAATAAATTCAACTACTCTCATTACCTCCCGGTCATTAAGTTGCCTTCTGAAATTGAAGTTCCACCCATGTGGTGTCCATAATTATGCTATAGTCCTCCATTGAAACAATACCAAGTTGTAGATATCTGGAAAAATCACTTCCATATTCCCATCCTCTAGTCAATTATCCTTCCAAAACCTAGTCTTGTTTCCATCCATCACTTTAACCTTTGAGTTGCTTTTAACTTCATTCCACTAGTGTCTAATGGATCTAATAGATCTCTAGAGGCTAAACCCGTATGGTGTGGTCACTTCTTTAGTCATCCATCTATCTTCTTCAGGATATTTAGCCCCAATCACTTTCCTCCATAGCAGCTGGTTATTGTTTGCATATTTCCACAACCATTTCATCACGAGAGCCTTACTTTGAATTTTTAGGTTCTTTATCCCCAACCCTCTAGTCTTCTTGTCAATTGTCCACCACAGAGAGCACTACCACTTTTTCTCGCATATCTTTGTTCCTTATTCTATCTCTCCTAGTATGCCCACGCACCAATCTCAACATCCTCATTTCTGCTACGTTTATCTTTCGAACATGCGAGGTCTTGACCAGCCAAACACTCTGCCCCATGCAAGATAGCTAGTATAACAACCACTTTATAAATTTACCTTTAAGTTTATTTTAACAAAATTCTTATACATGGCATGCTAGTTACTAGCTCTTTTGCAAGAGCTAATTGGGATAAAAAATACATGTTCAGAAATTGATTCATCAAAAAAATGCATATCTGTAGTTTATGAGTTTCAAACGTGTCCAAATGGAAAAAAAATTATGGGGGGATGTGTTGAGTATGGAAATTAGAACCTCAGTGCAGGATTTGAACACTCTTACTGTCACACTCAGTCTTGCTTTTTGTGGCAAGGGTGTTTATTAAAAAATACTCAAAAATGACATAATTTGACATATATATATACAAAATGCGATTATCAGGTGAATGTTGTTCAGTTGATCACCCTTGGATAGCTGTAGCTCAGCCGCAGCTTGGCAATGTTTACACTCTGCTTGTAGTTATATTCTACATAGTACATTCTAGTCCTTTCTATGTGGGACATTATATTATTCATATTCTAACACTTCCATCCAGTATTGTACTGTTGGAAGTTACTGATTTCTACTCTCAGGGTACTGTTTATGTTCTATTTTTTGACTTGACCTGCTTTCATGCTATTTTTATTAGGACAGAGGGCAGACGCATCAGCTGACTGGAGAGAATTTACAAGTCCCGAGGGAAGAAAGTGTGTAACTTATATATTTTCTTGGCCTATTTCCAATTGTTCTTCTACAGTGGGTATTTTTGTGTGTTACTTATGCATAATGTTGATTGCTTTGTTTGTTTTCTATAGGTATTACTACAACAAGGCTACTAGAACGTCCCAATGGAGAATGCCTGATGAAGTCAAGGTGGTGTTAGATTTAAATCCATTATGGGTTTGTTCCGTGCTTTAAATAGCATGATAAGAAGGGATTGTTCAGCTCTTTAAATAGCATGATAAGAAGGGACAATATTCTGTTTTCTTGGATGCTCTAGTTCTCATAAAATCTTTATGCATTCACAGTTGCTAGCATGATAAGAAGGGGCAATATTCTGTTTTCTTGGATACTCTATTCTCATAAAGTTCAATTATTTATAAATTCACAGTTGGCTCGTGAAAAGGACACCATTTCGCATGCTTCTAATTTTGGATCCATTTCTGTTGTTAAAATATCATTCCAGATGTAGATAGTTCATTAGTCTCGGCACACGGTGCTAAATTGTCATGACCCGAGTATTCTGAACCATCAAGGCCCGAAACACCCCTTATCTATCTGGTAATGATGCACATGACTTATATGAAAAAGAAATGCGGAAGATACACTATATAACAGAAACATAGTCAAGAATCATATGAAAACAATTATGGGGAATAATGTCCCACAATCTCAATCAACATCTCTATAACGTCTGCAAAATCTCTACTATATGACTAAAATAAATGTCTATCTGAAAACTGGGACAAGGCCCCCAGTAGATCCAAAACTAATAAATGATAAATTAAACTGCAGACATCAGGCCTTACGAAATATAGAAGGCTCACCACTTGATTCTGCGATCTATTGGAAGGAATCTACTGCTTGTCTGGACCCCTAGATTGTGCCTCCGAACCTGGGAGGAGAGGGAGTCAATACAAAAGTACTGGTACACAGAGAAATCAAAGAAGAAATATAATATTTTTACACAATATAGGTGAGAGCCATTATAAAGCAGTTTCATATAAAGTTATTTGAAAACACATCGGCATAATGTAATAGTTTTCAATACCAATGTAATGCGATTGAGCTAGGTAGAATACCCTACAATTGTAATTCCACGGCTATGTAGATCCGCCTCTGGTGCTTGGTGGCCAATCCTCCAATCCAAGTAGCCGCCAGGATTTGGAGCCAGTATACCCCCCATGTGAGTACACCGTAGGGAATCCCCCCATGTGAGATGTCCCAATTATTTTATTATCCTCCCATGTAGGATACAATATCATATGACCTGCATCGGCAACTACGGTTTCCAGTGATAAGCCCTTTCACTCAAACGCGTTCTTCGGGCATCCACCTTTCTCATGAAAGTCAATGCATTCAAGCTTTGTTCAAATCAATCACAAGTCATACTCTGTAGGGTATCTTCATACCCGACTTGCAAGCCATCAATATCACATCATTCTTCTCATTCAACCATTGTATTCAACATGAATAACCTTCTCGTTTTCAAGTCAAAATCATATCAATTCTCAAAATATTTCATGTCATGCTGTTCAAGATGTTTTCAAACAATTAACATCATATGAACATTTAAAACAAATTCACATCAAGAGAGGAAATTTCATATCATTCATGCTCTCAAGTTAACATCTTTTCAGAATACATGCATATACATATATCCTATAGCAAATCACTTTGGGAGTAGGCCTAAGGGCCAAATCAATATCATAAAACGTTTAAAACATAATCATATTCGTAATTTCAAAACCCCATTTGAAAACATGAATTTTTAAAGCCCATGATATTTTTGAGATAACCCCACGTACCTCGATTACTACGAGTATTAGGTGTTTCTTGAAGCCTACGTTGAGAGGATTCCAAATATGCAATTAGTTTCTAAAACCCACAGTTGAATCTTGAGTTTCTTGGGTTTTTATTTTGAAACCCTAGAGAGAGTTCTTGAACAATTTTGATGAATAAAGGTGTATTTTGGGGTCTTTAGGAACTGAATTTCGTGTTTAGGGCTAAGTAAGGATAGAAAAGGACCATTTTGCCCCAAAAATAGAGTGTTTCAGTCACTTGAAACCTTTACATAGGCTCTGTCTATGCTATCGCCTATGTTTACATAGGCGCCACCTATGCTATCGCCTATGTTTACATAGGCGCCACCTACTACTTTGAAAGGCCATAACTTCTTGCTCGGGTGTCGGATTTTAGAAAAATTGGTATCATTGGAAAGCTAACTCGAAGAACTATCATTTGACACATAGTAGGCTCTATAATTCGACACATACAGAGAGTTATGGTATATGGAAACTGACACAAATTACAATATCCACTAAAACTTAATCGATCGAAATAGTTTCAACTCGTCCTTGAGTTGAAGGACCTCTATGGTGTAAATTCAAGCTTGAATGGATTTACATACTACACAAATAATTAACATGCCATATTGGCATAGGATATATGGCTTTGGGATTATCAAAGCATCGAAATCATGGTCTATATTGTAGCTCGAAATGCGGGGCGTTACAAGAATAATTCAGTTTGGGTCTATATACCTAGGAACGACGGTCTAACCTCTAGCCCAAAAATATGGGGTGTTACATTATCTCCCCCTTGGGATCATTCGTCCTCGAATGATGGGTAGGAACATATTGAAGCTTAGAGGTCTGGAATAACGCGGACATGATATATTCTCTAAGAAAGAATACACTGATCTAAAACATGACTATAAGACTGGAACTACTGATATTCTAAATTCTTATACCGGACGTGCATATCTGATGCAGGGAATACACAACTGAAGAAACTCATAGGCTGAATTCTCATAATGAATCATGCATATATGATGCGTGGATTTGTTACTGAGTTGTTCTCATGAACGCAAAACTGAATACACTGATAAGTTGAACTTTTCTATTGAAAATGCATTTCTAATGCATGCATATCTGACTGAACTGACGTATGACGTATGACTGAATACGCAATGATAACTGGTGCGAAGCTTATAATGAGAATCTATGCATGCAGATAAATAGGGTATCTCCCCCTTGGGACCCTATGTCCCTTTATGAATGATTAATTCACTAAGATACTCGAAAAACTGAGGCGATGCACAGGGCACCTACGGATTGAATCATGACTGAACCTCTGGAATCTGAATCTAATACATGACGCATGAACTGATCAATACTTGCAATTACTAGTATACTCTATCTTGGAATAGTAGCATGTCTGAGATTTCGGGTAGCATGAATAAGTGCAAAGACAATAAAACAAGTCATGCGAATCTGACTGCTAAACTGACTTATTGTCCATACAGACTTAATTATACTACACCCTCATACTTAATTGGAGTATTCTCTTCAACACTCTCTCTAAGAAAGTTCTAGCAGTAATAGAGAGCCACGAATCATGGGTATGGATTACACAAGACACCCACTAAGGAATCATCACAATGACACCACTCTGTAGTCTGGAATATAGACATATAACTCCTAAATTAGGATAGAATTTCCAGACCTTTGGCAATACAACTTCTTACTTTCAAGCTTAGCACATTTCTTGAATATCCCTTAACTATACTATTCCTATAAATATCATATTCATTCAATTCAGCTTAAAATTCTCATATGAGCATTGACAATACATGCATATCGTAGACTTAACATGAATGACTACCTTCTGGGATACACTCTATCTTTCCATAGCCACCAATAGTCACAGTATAATGCTTGCACACTTATTTCTATCGGTTCAACCTTCAAAACTCAAACTTAAATTCTAACACTTAACATGACTATTTAGATCACCATATACCATCTAACTAGTCTTTCTCCACTTAACAATTCAATGGTACCACTTAATCTGATACTATAACCCCATACAATCTTCTCTATTTATGTGGATTTCTCAGCTTATACTTACTTACTTAAGCATACATTTAGACTGCCTTCAAATTCCTCAAAAAAGCATGAGTCTATAATCATAACTTACTCGCTAATATAGCTATTTTCACATTCAAGCAACCAATAAATCACCCTGACTAACAACTCCTTCTCTACCTTCTACTAATAGCACAAAAGGACGAATCATCTCTTTACCGGCTCAATCTCATGCAACCAGATTCAGCTATACATACATTAAACCTACACAAGAACCACAAGTTGGACAACAAGTTGCTAGTGAATCGAAATAGGCCTCACACGGCTTCACTAGACTTTGATTTTGTATTTTGAACAAGAAAATGGGATGAATGACAAGTCAACTATTCTAGTGAATCAAAAGAGCCCCACACGACTTCACTAGACTTTATGTTTCAACAACACTTTGATGACAATATTTCATGAGATAGAGATTTAATACGCAATATTCAATGAACTAAAAATACACATCTTACTCTGTAGAAATAAAATCGGAGTCAAACTCTTCCTCTATGGACTACCATACTGTCCACACATACTGCTAGCTACCAAATTAGTTTATCACTATAAAGGGTTAATCATCCTCACTCTGACTTCTAACTTTGTGACTTCACATCACCAACTTTTTGGTCTAATTTTATTACCAATAGATCATGACAACAACACTTTAACGTATACTATTATTTGGGTGGAAATACAGTTCTAACATTCTGCTACACCTTATTACCTCTGAAGCATGACACTAGCAACATAAGTTCGAAAAAGAACTAAATATACTTAATCCTGCAGGCTGAAAAGTACGATTTTATCAAAATCAAGGTTCATACTAGAACCAACACATTCTGAAGTACTAACAAACTCTTCTCAAGTCCTTGTAAAAATCTTATATGATTCGATCAGAATGAACCATACCATTTAGACTCTAAACTTCTGTACTTAAATCGGCCCAATGATGAGACATGTCTGAGAATGTCTGAGTAAGAAAAGAATTAGGATGACTGTTGCTTTCGTATGGGCGACACCATAGCATAAATTTGAGTATGAAAGAGGAACATTCTAACTCTATTGCATGAACTAGAACATGAAGAAAGAGAGACATTCCTAAATGCCTAGTATCCTCCTACTTATAAGTGTGTCGCGCTAACACCCATAAATAAGACTCTACCCGACACAATTTCACAGACACCCTGGGACCATGAACACTACTCTGATACCAAGTTTGTCACAACCCGAACTGGGGCCCTAGCCGTGTCGAGTATTCCGAACCATCAAGGCCTGAAATACCCTTTATCTATCTGGTAATCATGCACATGACTTATAAAAAAAAGAAAAGCGGAAGATACACTATATAACGGAAACATGGTCAAGAATCATATGAAAACAATAATGGGGAATAATGTCCCACAATCTCAATCAACATCTCTATAACGTCTACAAAATCTCTACTACATGACTAAAACAAATGTCTATCTAGAAACTGGGACAAGTCCCCCAGTAGACCCAAAACTAATAAATGATAAATTAAACTGCAGACATCAGGCCTTCCAAAATATTAAAGGCTCACCACTTAATTCTGCGATCTTTTGGAAGGAATCTACTGGTTGTATGGACCCCTAGACTGTACCTCTAAACCTGGGAGGAGAGGGGGTTAATACAAAAGTACTGGTATGCAGAGAAATCAAAACAGAAATATAATATTTTTACACAATACAGGTGAGAGCCATTATAAAGCAGTTTCATATCAAGTTATTTGAAAACACATCGGCATAATGTAATAGTTTTCAATACCAATGTAATGCGATTGAGCTAGGTCGAATACCCTATAATTGTAATTCCACGGCTATGTGGAATCCACCTCTGGTGCTCGGCGGCCAAGCCTCCAATCCAAGTAGCCGTCAGGATTTGGAGCCGGTATACCCCCGTGTGAGTACACCATAGGGAATCCCCTCATGTGAGATGTCCCAATTATTTTATTATCCTCCCATGTAGGATACAATATCATATGACCTGCATTGGCAACTATGGTTTCCAGCAATAAGCCCTTTCACTCAAACCCCTTCTTCGGGCATCCACTTTTCTCATGAAAATCAATGCATTCAATCTTTGTTCAAATCAATCACATGTCATACTCTGTAGGGTATCATCATACCCGACTTGCAAGCCATTAATATCACATTATTCTTCTCATTCAACCATTGTATTCAACATGAAAAACCTTCTCGTTTTCAAGTCAAAATCATATTAATTCTCAAAAAATTTCATGTCATGCTCTTCAAGATGTTTTCAAACAATTTACATCATATGAACATTTAAAAAAATTCACAAGAGAGGAAATTTTATATCGTTCATGCTTTAAAGTTAACACCTTTTCGGAATACATGCATATACATATATCCTATAGCAAATCACTTTGGGAGTAGGCCTAAGAGCCAAATCAATATCATAAAACGTTTAAAATATAATCATATTCATAATTTCAAAACCCCCATCTGAAAACATGAATTTTTAAAGCCCGTGAGATTTTTGAGATAACCCCACATACCTCAATTACTACGAATATTAGGTGCTTCTTGAAGCCTACGTTGAGAGGATTCCAAATATGCAATTAGTTTATAAAACCCACAGTTTGGATTTTTATTTTGAAACCCTAGAGAGAGTTCTTGAACAATTTTGATGAATAAAGGTGTATTTTGGGATCTTTGGGAACTGAATTTCATGTTTAGGGCTAAGTAAGGGTGGAAAAGGACCATTTTGCCCCCAAAACGGAGTTTTTAAGTCACTTGAAACCTTTACATAGGCTCTGCCTATGCTATCGCCTATGTTACATAGACGCCGCCTATGCTATCACCTATGTTTACATAAGCACTGCCTACTACTTTGAAAGGCCATAACTTCTTGCTCTGGTGTTGGATTTTAGCAAA
>NW_025892597.1:0-18673 GCF_002878395.1 Capsicum annuum
GGTTGTTGATCCTGCAGAGTCTACCCAAAGGTTCAAGCCAGATTGTATGAAGTGGGCGATACGGTTTTGTATTTCTATGTGAAGCTCGATGGAACCCACTATTCCCAATAGTAAGTCGTCGGTATTTCGCGCGTAACAAATCCTTATTAAGTAATAGGTTTTTAAGGGGGATAGCTACGGGCCAGGCCTCTCTCTGACCTGATAATAAGTATTGCCTCCCCGCCCAGCTCTATCAGCGGGCCCTTTCTTTTGCAATACTTAAAAGAGTCTCTCATGGCCCAATTATTATTACAGCATTCTCTACCATAGAATTCAGACTTCGGCGAAAACCCGGCGGCTTCTATGAAGAAGGCGGCGCAAAGGAGGCTTGAGGGCTTATTAAGGAAGGCGGTAAGGGCCGACAAAGGGTGGAAAACGAAAGGCATTTTCTGGTCCCCCCTGAGCCGAGAGGTGCTTGTAGGGGGGCGTGCCACGATGAAACAAGGGAATGAAAGGCCGCTTGTGTTGGATGCTCTTTAACCTCCCCATAATGATGGCTCTATTTTCTTGGGAAGCGTTGAAGCTTGCTTCTTTGGAAGACTTGTCTTGGTCATCAATATGACTTGTTCTTAATAGAACCGATCTTATTCTCTGAACAATCAGAATTTTGTACTTCTGTCGGATCCTCCCTATCTCCTAATCGAGCTTGTGTCGGTAGATGTTGCCTGGTAGGGCTGATAGTAATACACTGTGTGGGATGGAGTAAGGGCCCTTCTCACCTCCTATGAGTCGTCCGGCAAAAAAGACTTTTTGAATGGGGTAAAAGAACTTGTGATCATCGATTTCTTCCTTAAAGATTGGGATGAGTCGATGTCGATCGATGGTGTGAAAACACTTCCTGATGTCGAATTCCAAAAACCTGCGAGAGGTTCCCCACTCTTCTTTGATCCATCTTAGGACGGAGTGGAAGCCTCGACCCGAGCGAAAATGCGATGCGTCTGGAAACTCGAGATCGTAAATGGATTCCAGTACCATTCTGATCGCCTCTTTTATGATCCTTTCTATAGGTAGAACTACTGTGAGCGGTCTAAACTTCGACCCTTATTTCTTTCTTTATATTTTAAAGGGGAGCAAAGCCCATTTTTTGCTCCCTCTATTGATTGAAAAAGGGCACTCCTGCCGTCGTTTCAGTGACTCATAGGGCTTCCCTCAGCTCAGTCTTTTTCGTTCTTGAGAATGGTCGCCACTTCTACCAGGACCAGAATGATTATCCCTGCCCGATGGGTCTACATCCATCCCTAAATGTCATCGGGTACTGTTAACTTCCCCGCCATTCTTGTAACTGTCACCTGTAATCCGCGCAGGTGTGTCTGCACCCCCCTGAGTGGACGAGAAAGAAAGGATTTCTCGGAGCAACCTCCCAGGTTCCAGACTCAGGAGTCAACTTCCCGTATGAGCATTGAGTACATGTATCAGTCCGTAGAAGAGTGAAAGGGTCACCACTACTGAGGATCCCCCCTAATCTTAGATAGGTCATCTAAGGGTTCGCCGCGGTTCATTGCTGTGCTTACACACAAGGCTACCCTTTTCTGAAAGCTCCGCAGGACCACCTACCACTAGTCTTCGGTCGGAGGGGTTTATTGCACAAAAAGGCCGGGGCGCAGGCTCCCGAAAAGAGAAGCCCAACGAATGTCAGATGCAAAGCCCCGCACCTCATTAGGATCATATTGGCATACTCTTCCAATAAAGAAAGAGCAGACCCCATTGAAGACGAGAGTGAGGTACAACAAGGCCATTTCTATCCACCGCCCTTCTCACAGAGCCATACGTGGACGTTACCGCTCATACAGCTCCCAGCCAGCAAGAAGTTAGCCTTCCTCTACAAGGAATGGAAGTGTGGATGAATCGACATCAAATATAGGATTGTTGTTGTACACGTTCTCTATTTTTTTGGTCCTAGCTATCCACTCCACTATGTGGTAGAGTGTTCGTCCCAACCCCTTCGCAGGGGTACCTTCCCTTTTAATTAAGAGAAGGACTCGAAATTGACTCCCCTTGACTCGAGATCCGAAAGAAGGGTATGGAGTTTCTCCAAGGAATGCTCCCCCATGGTGGTACGCGGATTCTCGAGGGCCCAAGCTCCCCATCCTAGCCAATCCCCCGTTGGTCGAGTTACTTCGTTCCTTTTAATCGAGTGTCTAAAGACCCTCTCACTTCTTCTACTACAACAAGATCGGTAAGAGGAGCCGCCCTCCCCCTTACCCCGCTTTATTCCACCCTCTGACCTACTTGATTTTGTTTGGTCTTTCCATAGTAGAACCTGCCATAGTGAAGCTCCCTCCTTTGATAAGCGGCTACGAGTGCCTACATCATAAAGTCCTAACTACATACCTACAATATGGCCATACGTATCCAGAATGTAAACAAAGTAGCTACTGTCAGTGCCATTACTAATGAGATCCAAATAGATTTTGTTTAGCCCGAGAAATTATTCTTTGAGCTCTTCATCCATAATAAAGGAATGCTCAACCACATCTTTGAAATGGAGTCCTTCTGATAATTGCGGAGTTCCATTCGTATCTCTATACTCTTTCCAAAGCATCTCTAGTCTCGATTCGGTCTTTTGTTTCAGCTTTTCGAGAGCCAAGTTATGTATACTCTCCGCAATAGTACTTCGTTCGAAAAGTCGGCCTGCTTTAAAAGCCCCAAAAATAGCTCCCGACAGAAGGAGTTCGACTGTCAGTGTAGTCACTTCAGAAAGAAAACGATCCATGTGAAATTCAAGTAATTCCGCTTCTTGCTCGAAAAATGCGAGCTTGTGTGAAAAAAAGGACTGGGTTAGTTGGTTGTTGACCAACGAAAAGCATGGGAGTTGTTGGGCGTAAAAGTGACTTTCTTCTTTATATGATATTTTTTGTTAGATGAAAAGAGGGCTCCGGTAACCAATTGACGTCGGAACTTTGTACTTCACTTCCGCTTCCTTCCTAGGTATATTCCTACCCTACCTATCAAAATGAAAAAGCAGTCCCCTTTACCGGGCACGAAATCATGCTCAAAAGTGTATTTACAGGTACCAAGCGCCTATCCGTTCTAAAAAGGTTAGAATTAAAAAATATTTCGAAAGCCTAGGAAACCGCTTTCGTTACTTCACTTCTGCGCTTCCGTTCCCCACCCCTTATTAGTATAGTTACGAAAAGTATAGTTCCCAATCGGCTATTCGGTATATTGATAGTTCCAGGGAAAAGCGAATAAGACGCGGTATTGGGACTAGTGATGTACGAATTACGAAAGCACTGTTTTCATCCCACTAGAAATATGACAATACAATAAGGACAATGGGGAAGGGAAAAGAAAGGAAAGCACTGACCTATATTCGCTGGTTTAGGGGTACAGTTCTAAAAAGCCTATTTAAATCCCTTCACTAAAGGTTTCACTCTATAATCTGATGAGTCACCACGGAAAGCGAATTCTAGAAAGGTGAAAATAGGACTTCTATTCCAATTGTTCAGCTATTCCGCGTTGAAAGAGGCGGTACCGTAGAGGGACTAATCGCTTGCTCGGGTTGAAGGGAGTCGAACCAATCTATCTTTCAAGGTAACAGGGTATTAATAAAATTAGAATGGGGTTCCAAAACCTTATACTGTTAAAAGTGACTAAAATTATATATAAGAAGAACACGTCATTACTTCACGTCTTTTCGGTTAGATAATGGACGACGATAAGCCACCGCCCAGTAGTGCTCTCTGAGCTTGATTGCTCCGAGCCGATAATTGGTAGGTCACAATCTGAATTTCTGACTAAAAAGCAGAAAGTAATAAGTTCAACGGGTAAGAAAATGCGTTTAACTGATTGAAAGCGTGATAAGCGTCACTAACGGTATAGCGAATAGGGCATTTAACTGTAACTCACCGGTAGGACAGATAACGTTTGTGGTTTGAGTTTGCTTATAGAAGTGGAAATCTGACCTATATTTATTTCCAACTTAAGGTAAAGGCGCTTTTCGCTTCACCGGAATCCAACGTCAATTGGTTACCGGTTGGTAGTTCCTCATCGTGCATTGACTGACTCCTCATGGGGTTGAAAACAGCACTCTAAAATCAGTGGGAAACAACAATGAATGTTCCTACGTACCACATTAATTTAATCACATAGTTAGTTGGAAAAATGAACAGGGGAATGCTACCTGATGGCACCAGTTCCTTCTTTCGCTTTACTTCGCTCAGTTTCATACTTTGGATTGGAGCCGCCTCGGGATTGAATCGATGGCTATTGCGCTTTTTCTGACAGCAGCTAACTCGCTGGCACGCTTAACACCCTTGCGCTTGTCTTATTGCCTTTGGCTTGAGCTGAGTGTGGCTAGTAGCGTTGGACTGAGACTTTTCAAATGGAAGCTTATTTATTTAAAATAAAGAGCGGTTATTGCCAACAGCGCTTATTCACCATCAACAACTTCTATATGATATTCTATATGATAGAAGCCCTGAGGATTAAATAGAATACTAATATAATAGTAGTATGCCCATAATCTTAGTAGGAGGGATATCGCTGCTATTAGCACATTAACATGTGAATTCGTAGAGCGGATCTTTCCGGGTTCAGGACTTTTGTATGCTGGGGGAATGCCCCCAAGCCACTATTCTTTTAGTTAGCCTTACTTCCTTGACTCTAACCAATCCCAACTGTCGAATGACAGAACTCCTGCATCTACCAGGAAAGAGGCAAGATCTGATTTGATAACAACTCTGTGCATAACAGCTGATTTGTCAACTGGCCTAGTAGCTTGCAAGATCCTACTCAATAGAAGCCGACGAAAAAAAGGAGAATCGGACATGGAATGGAAGGGGTACTTGACTAAGGAATGATTCTGAGGACAAGAGCTTTGGTATAAGGAATTAGCAATGCAGCTAAGTCATTTCTTAGGTTAGAAATAATCCTTTAGGGAACGGGCTGGGGGGGGTGCCTGGGTTCCAACCAGGAATCAGAGCGAGAAAGGAATGAATCCCCTTTCCACTCTGATCAGAGATTCTATTGGGATATTAGGATTTCTCCATCACCCCCAATAGTGCTCCATTCAACATCAATAGGAAGATCTAACCACTTAATAACTATTAATCAAGACTAATTCTGTGCTCAAAAAATCCTACGGGTAAGGGGAGGAATACCCCAAACCCTTGGGGTTGTAGTTACCTACAACTCCTAATGATGTCCTTATGGCTTGCTCCTGAAAAGAATAATCAAGCAACCTTTTTCTTTGTTACAGAACAGACATTCCATTCTTTTCTTTCCCAGCACTGACCTCTCTGGTCGAATGTTAGAGTCGGCTCTACTTTAACTAGTAGTCTTTAAGTCGGAATTGCTTTCACATCTCATATGACATCTGTACCAACAGACTTCTTCGGACACCAGTAAGGTAAGTAGCTACTCCAGCCGATCTAACTCCAGAGGATCCAACTTATTTGTTAAATAGGTTAGCCCCTTCTCCTTCAAGAGATACAGCAAGACTACGTTCTCATCTGAGTTCTCTTCCTCAATCCACTCTAAGAAAAAGGCAAGTAAAGCTACTCTACTTTAGAGTAGATCCAGCTTCCCTCCAGGTCTCAATTAGGGTATGTGGTCCTATCCTAAAAGAAAGATTCTATATTGTCTCCTTGAAATAAAGGGTTTTAACTACCTCTGAAGAGGCCTCCCCTTCCGTACCTACTCTGCAAGGTCTCGCTTCTTTCACTTCCTCTTCAACAAGATATGACCCTTTTAGTGGATATAGTGGCGTACTTAGGTAATAAAATTCTTGACCAACCCTATCCCCTAACCCTCGGAGTGAAAAAGGCGCATCTCCCTCAGAGTCTCCGTCCGCTTCTTCTCTTTCTGAAGCCTCCCTCATCGACCATGCATCAAACGAGACCAATTCTGATAAGGAGGTTTTTTATTCTCCCCAGTCCCCATCTACTTCCACCTCGAATCCCGGAAACCAATCCATTGAGAGTTCTCCCAACGAGTAGAAAGGAAAATTAGAGTTTCTATCTGAAAACCAGCGGAAGCATTGGACGGGGGAAATCCTTCGAGCATTCAAGGAAGGCTTAGAGACAGTTGATCCACGAGGAAATATTGGCAAAATTCCCGATAGACAAATGGTGGAAGCTTTCAACAACGATTCTTCGCTTAGCTGATTATTACTCTATCCTTCTTGTTTTCTTATCGTAAACTCCTATCCCTCCTGCTTTCTTTAAGGCTCTTTTCTTTTAAAGTAAAGACAGGAATGAGTGAATCGAGTTGATCAAGCCCATCTATTGGTAAAGAATTCGATAGCCTAGGAAAGATCGATGGAAAGCTCTTTACGAGACCTCTTAAAGCAAGGTAAACTAATACCCCGAGAGCACTGCCCAAGCGTGAAGCTTTCCTTCTCACAATAGTATGGTTTTCTCCTATTTGTCTAGCTCTTTCGATGGGTTGCTATAGCATTTTAGACCTTCCCCCTTTATTGGCTTACCCCGCCGCTTAAGGTAAGGAATTGTGGGGGAATCAATGGTTACGATTTTATATTACAACCTAGCCCTCTTCGCTTGCTTGATTGAGAGATACGAATGTATAATATTACTAGAGTCAATAGCAATAGAATATCCTTCTTACTTGAGGGTGGGGACTGAAATGGTAAGGACGATCGATATTTCTTTCGGGGGAACAGAGAATCCAAAGTGGAAAGGTGGCAGTCGACCACTAATAGAGCGTTCGATCCCTTTTTGATTCCCCTCAAACCTAGATCGCTTCATCGGTTGAGAAAGTATGAGAGGACGTCCTTCAAGCCCTTTGCTTTGTTTGTAACAATTCTTTCATCTCTTCTGTAAAGCGTTTTCAATTGGCTCTTTCTTCCCTTCTGGTTTTTAAAAAGGCTGGCTACTGGCCTTATTCATCTTTGGCTAAGGAAAAAGAAACCTCACTATTACCGACACTGGTATAGACTATATACACATTTTGGTGTCCTTCTCGCCTGGTGGCCACAACCCTTTCCTATCAGCTTAGGTTTTATATAGTATAGCAGATGGGTTAGTAGTTAATTGCTATCCCCTTTTTACCTGTATTTGGAGTCGTGTCATTGTTGTCTGTGCGGGCTGGTGTTCTTTCCGATCTTGCGATAAGCTTTAGCCGTTCTTTGTTGCTTTAAGCAGTAACATGTTCCGTTGCAGAAGAAGCAGTTACGAAGCAGCCGTTCTTTGTTGGAATCTCTCGTACGAGATATTCGGTGTTATGAGGAATGTTGGGACTTCACTTTACCTTTGGAAGGAACTACTATTATATCGACCTGCAGTTTATCTAGTTCCTGATCGGTTAAGTAAGTTTTCAATGGTCTGATGCTGTTATAATCCATCAGCCTCGCTACCTTTAATGCTGTGCGATTGAATGTTGAAGTAGTGCTGTCTTAAGTGTTGGGCTTGGTTGGAGTTGGTTTACCAGACCGAAGAGTGGCAAGCAATATTATTACAATACCGAAAAGAACTTGTCGCGGGAGCAGCCAAAAAAGAAGAGACTCCTTCAACAACAAAGAAAGAAATTGCATAAGTAAAGAGAAAGATAGCCAGTCCTCTTGGGCGGCCGAGAGTGTTATGTAAAAAGGACCAAAAAAATTGCATAGGAAGCAGGAACTGCTAACTATGGGTAGGAAGCAGGAACCATTATGTAAAAAATTGTGGGGGCTTACAGATCTCTTATACTACCATCGATCGACAGAGCAGAACGACCAAAAAAAGAAGTGAAGTTAGAAAGCCGTATGATAGGTGGTAACTATCTTGTATGGTTCGGGGGGTAATCGGCGTACTCCGATCAGTGGGGGGAAATCTTTGGCTCTATCGAATATACAGGGAATTGGAGGTAGCATTCTACCGATGTCAAGTCATGGACTGGTTTTTTCAGCCCTTTTTCTATGTGTTGGTGTTCTATATGACCGACTTAAGACTCGACTTGTTAGATATTATAGAGGTTCAGTGAGCACCATGCCGAATCTCTCTACCATTTTCTTCTCTTCCACTTTGGCCAATATGAGTTCACCTGGTACTAGAAGCTTTATTAGGGAATTTCTCATCTTAGTAGGAGCTTTCCAAAGAAATAGCTTAGTAGCCACATTAGCAGCGCTTGGGATGATTTTAGGCGCGGCCTATTCTCTTTGGCTATATAATCGTGCGGTTTCTGGGAATTTAAAACCCAATTTTCTCCATAAATTCTCCGATCCAAACGGCAGAGAAGTTTCCATATTTATACCTCTTTTTGTTAGAGGGGCGACCGTACGTTAAACTACCGAAGAAACTAGGGTAAACCAATGTGATCATGGCATTGTAGGTGCTTGCGATGGGACGGATGCAAATTCCCTCAGTTGGTTTGGGTGGCATAGCCCGTTGCATAAGTCCCCCCCCTTTTTTATCCATTTCTTTAGTCTTTAGGGAGCCAAAGCTTGACTTTACTAAACTAATAAATAAGGCTCACGCTAGGCGCTTACCTTTTTTGGCTGTAGGGTTGGGGTGGCTTGCTGGGTGAGAATGATAGAAAAAAAAGGACGGGGGGGCAACCATGCATGGTACTTCTCGACCCTGTCTCCGAGGGACAGTTGAACTAACGACTCATGAATGCTGCCGGGTTGGACGAGCCAATAACTCGAAGGCTTTCGGTCTATTTTTTGAGCAAGAATCACAGCCTTACCTTATCTTCACCATGATATGGACTCCAAGTTCTTATGGCAGAGCACGAGGAGATTTATCATCAATATGATGATTGGAATGGAAACCAGAAGCACGACTGGGGTCCTCGTGGTCCAAGATAATCAAACCATCAATAACAGTAACGTAAGCATGAGACTTTTTGGTAGTATCGGTGAACCAGATGGCCGAGGCGATGGAATCTGGGATAGAGGACTTGTAGTATCTCTCTAGATCTGGAAAAAGCGAAAGACCCCCTAACATAATTCGAATAGAGGCTGACCGCTGAGCCCACTCTAGCCTCGCGGGGCGGGCCCCTGTGGTTGCGAGCTGGAGCTGCCATAGCTTATGGCTATAGCAATGGGAGGGCCCCAGCAGAGAGAAAAGTCAGGATAACGAGCGCTCCGCCCGCCAAACGGGCGGCAGGAGAAGCGGGCAAGTGCTTGGTAAGCCAACAGCCTAGTGAACCGGGCGGGGCACTCGAAGAAAGGGGGCACACTGAGCAAGTACGAGAAATTGGCCCCGCTCCACGTTCTTAAAAGCAAGGACCACTACGGGAGGTCAAACCAAGGATCTATGGAAGTGGGGGCTTGTCCCCGGTCAATATTGGATCAAACAATAGGGGGCCGTAGCACTGACCTCTTTTTTTTATTGATTCAATACAATAGGGGAAAAGATCATACAGTTCCCTACCGAGACAAACTCTCAACGGATCCTCCACGCGCTGGGAATACCTCTTCCATGTGTCTTTCTCGTGGTGGGAACAGAACAACAGTGAAAGACCCGGCCCAGGGTGAGCTTTATTTATTATTGAGAGAATGCGGAGTGAATCGAATTCCGTTTCCATTCTTTGGGGGCTTTTGGGCCTCTCTCAATCTTTTTCATAGTTGAGAAGGGGGAAGGAGTCTAAATCAATGGACATTAATGAACCATCATTGATGGACGTTGCACATGACACGATCAATTTGACTCAAGGTCCGACGCTAATAGAAGTTGTTTACTTTCCTAGTAGCGAAGGAAAGGAGCTGAAAGCCACTGTAAGGAGAGGGCAGGGCTTTTTTCGTAGTAATAGTTGGCCGGTCTCATGAGATCTATTCCAGCCGTCGGAATCAAATAAAGATCGAAGGACCATTCGATTCATTAAGGGGCATAGCAGCGCCCTCGCCCGGCGCCATTTTTGAACCTAGCAGCAGACGGGCGGGCCGTGATTAAATTCAGACTGGACCAGACTCTTCTTTGTTTGAGATGCTCCTAGGCACACAGACCGAAGATCTCACTTGTCCTGGACAAGTACGTAGAGATCTTCATGAGACCGTGGAGGGAGTCTCAATCGATCTTTTCTAGGATTCCTTATCATGCCACACATGGAGATCTTTCCATTGATAGATCAGAGGGTCCTCCCTTGAACAAATTCTTAAAAGGTTAGGTTACTAACTGCTTCTACGGAAGAGGTTTACTTTGTACCGCCCGGAGGTCATATAGATCGAAATCCAGAGTGATAAGAATGAAAGGGTTGGTGTGGCCACAGCTACAACTACTGGCGCTTCAAAAGGCTTAGATTCTAAGGGTGCTACTGAAAGCCTTTTTTTAGGTCCTGTAATAGGGAGGTGTAAGCCTCAAAAGCCTTTGGTACTTCGGTAGGGCGAGCAACCCTTAAACCAAAAAAAAGGGAGTCTCTGACTTCCTTCCCCTATTTTTTTTATGCATTTCATTCTCTATTTGGCCCGCTTCAAACAAAATGAGAAAAAAGGGTCTGGTTAATAGCATAGCTATTTCTTTCCCCGATCTTCTTTCGAAGGAGAGGCCTTCACATTCCTGATCTGGTAGGGTCGAACGGCTTTCTTTTCCCCATCTTGGCGAATTGCATCCCAGCACAACGAAATTCTTTATTTGTGCGCCCCTTACCGTTCTCGCTCAGTCTTTCAACGGCTGGGAAGGCAGTCATAGAAACGAAGCCTATCGCCACGCCGACCATCAAATAGGAGATTGGGCCCCTTCTCAAAGATTTGATGGAATGGTCCACCCCACCCAAGAGCGCTTATGTCATAGGGAAACTCATGGATGGAAACAATCCTTATGGTTTGTTTTGATATTCGGTAGGAATAATAAAAAAAAAGTCCAGGCTGGTTGGTGAACCTAGTGATAGGAGACTATCTAGCTTGGTTCGGAGAGCACTTGTTGGGAACAATATTTTTTGGTTGCTAAATGTTATGGCCTAAATGCTGAACTATTGACACTACTTGTTTGGATGGGTGTTCACCCCAAAGTGTTCCCGGACCGCATGCATACATCCGTAAGTAACTTAGTGCAACATGGAAAATTTCATTGGGAGGAATCAAAAAAGAAAAGAAAAATGGGTCAACAACATCAACATGTGTATTTGAGAGATTGTCCTCGGGCTGAGGAGTGTCCACATGAGTTCGTTGAGGTATTTACATAGGCCTGTGGTCCTCTTTTATATTTTATCGAGAGTTTGGATTGCTCCACCTAAGTAGAACGAAAAAAAGGAATTGGAAAAGAAAAGGGGGAGCTATTGTGAAGCCTAGAAAGGCGGAAGCGGAAAATCACTTATACCGAGTTCCCCAATAGTAGCTTAGCTTAGTAGCAACACTCTTTCTACCGACCGGCGTGGCGCTGCTGGATGTTTCTGATCAATAGAACATGAAGAGGAGGAGTAGGAGTTCCCTTTAGGGGCGGAATCAATTCGAAAATACAAAAATGAATGAGTTATTAGAAGTTGTCGTGACTTTTGTGACAAGTTTCTAAGAAACTGTGAGCGGGAGACAGGGGGCGAACCCGCAGGTTCCTGATGCCCTACCTGAAGCCCCATCGCAGGGTCCCAACTTTCCTCTACCTGAAATAGTTGGGCAATAAAGGGGGGAACCTTTTTTCATAAGAAGAAATAAAAGTATGGAGGCCTCTATGCTCAATCGAATAAGAAAGCTATACAGGCAAAATAGCCTTTTTCTGCTTTCTAAAGCAAAGGGGGAGTATTGGTCAGAAGTAAAGACCACACTCCACAATTGTGGCTCTCAGAAAGAGTATTACAGGTTACTGTGTTTCGAGAATAGAGATCTGCAAATCAGGGAGAGAAAACATGAATGTTTTTTTTCTCTTTCAAGAGATTCTGTCTCGGAATCGTGCCTTGAGGGGGGATGCTGCCAATCCTACCGAGGACTTTATGGATTTCTTTTCCGGGAAGCGAGAGGTACTGGAGTTTTCACATTTGAATTTCTCAACCATTCCACGTTCCCGAAACGGATCCTATCAAATATTTCACATTTTCTATGATTATCTCTATTTTCTAGGAGGGGGGTTGATTTGAACCTATCTTTTCTCTAAGAGAAAGGTGACTGCCCTAAGGGCTAATGACTTAAAAAAGGAAAGAGGGGAGGGGCTAGTATGATAGCACCATTGGTTACTACAGCATTTTCGGTTTTTGAATCCTTAGCGTCCTTGCTTTTCAGCTAGTTGTTAAACAACGGCATGACCAGTTCTTGAATCTATTTCCTCATCTCGTAATAGGTAGGTTTGGGTAAAGGCAGTGATCCCACCCATGGTTGGAGTAAAGGTTCGAAAAGTGGGAGTTTGATCATCCTTTCCCTAGGCGGGATATTACCAATCGTGCAAGCGCGAAGGTTTGGTGTGGGTAACGCTATCCCTCTCGAAGTAGTATGCTACACGTCCTGGGATTACGAACTTTATATTTCCCGAAATTTCAGGGGGAGTAGTCTTAATAATAGGCAAAGTAGGCAAAGGGTCTTCCGTAACAGACCTTACTTAACGGTCGAGTACCGAGAGCTCCTCATCCCCAATTGAATTGTAAAATCTAATCTATCAACCATCTCTCCTCTTCGATCTTATTGGCCCCCTTGCATTCGACGTCTTATGGCGCTCTATTAGCTAGTTAGGTTAGCTAGCCATTCTTTTCCTAGTCTTAGTTTCTATAAAGTAATATTGGATAGAGTAACTATGAAGATGTCTTATACTTATAAAGCCTCTGTCGCACTTTCTATGGCACGTTAGGAGCACCTCAGAAAAAGTATATTGGTGGGCATGTCTACGAGCAATCTTATTAAGGCGAATGCATGCGTCGAAAGGTCTATTCCTTAACTAATAATAAAAATAATAGACCAGAATGGATGTTTTCAAATTCTTCGTCAGAGGAGAATTGATCACCCACCTTTGTGCGATGAATGGATAGTTTTTCCAATGGTGCAGCTTTACCTAGCATTCTATTATATAATTAATATAGAATTATATAATATAGGGTCATCGGTCGATAGGTCTGTCTACTCCCAAGCTCGATTTTGCTAGTTGGTACTAGAATTGCTAATGGGATGGTTAAAGACTGAAATCCGAGACCGGTTCCTCTTTTGGGGAGTTCACTCTCAACCAAGCGTGTTAAAGGAAGACCTATGATATGTTAATAAGTTCTCTAGTCAGCAATCACACATGGGAGTCTTTCCAAAGATTCTCTCAGAAAGGGGTTCTGGTAAAACTTTTCTTGTACCTGCGTTAGGAGCACCACGTAGAAGGTTTATTTTGGGACAGCTATAGAAAAAGATTCTTTAGGGCAAAGCAAAGCAAAGGCATTCGTGTGATAGTCTTATTTATTCCTATTATGTGATTATGTGAGGCTATTACGGAATATTCGAGACTTGGCAATATAAAGACTTCCGCCAAGCAAGCCATGTCATTCATCAAAGAAGTAGACCGAGCCATCCTAAAAAGACTTTCTTCTGTTCTAGGTTTCCACAATGAGGTATCTGGATATGAAACGCCTTTCTCCTTTTAGCTTTAGTCAGTCGAGTAGCTTATTCGAACTTTGTGAACTCATTCCTGCCTTTGCAATACCAGCGCATCTTGTGCCACAGAATTGGTTGTGCTCTGCCTCTTCCCCTCTATTAGAAGATTGCCTTATGTGGAAGGTTGACTCTAAACTTCAGTCAATGGGAGGAATCCCCGTATCTAAGGTTCTTTGTATGGTACTCTAAACTCTCTTTCTTACGCGAGACAAAAAGTGTAACTACCGAAGCTCTTTCAACTTGTCCTATCTTTGGATAAGTATTGCGGTTAAGTCAGTTAACAAGATGAGAGTCGGAAAATGAAAATAAGAACTGTCAAGTGATTCGTCGAATGCTTCTACTTATGTAGATGGAGTCCAGTACGCTACTATATAACTGATAATTCCCAAGACAATATCGGGATTGGGCACAGTATGAAAGATCTTTGAAATCCTTGATAGTCTGGAAAGGGAACGCGAATCTAGCCACCACTTTCTCTATTTAAAGAAAAAGAAAACTTCCCCAGACTGAGAGACTGCTAATCCTTTTTCTTCGCCTGGTGAAATTAAACAAAACTGAAAACTGGAATAATCAGAGGCGCATCTTTGCGATATGTAATTACATAAAGCAGAGGTTGCTCTTTCCTGTCCACAAATGGTCAATGGAGGTTCTTTCTCATCTCCGGATGGATGGAACTTTCAACCGAGAGTTTCCATTGTCACTTTTGAGAGAAGAAAAGAAGAATGAATGTTATTCCTTTGATCTTAAGTCGGCAACAGATCGTTGGCCATTGAGTGTCATGTTTGCCCTTATGTCTTGTATGTTTGGGCCAACATTGGCATCTTCAATTGTCAATAGCTCTTTGGGCCTCAACACCTTTCTAGTCGGGAAACTGATTGTGAAAAGGATGAGTGAGGTTGCCTTTCTTTGTGGTCAGCCATTAGGTTACTACTCCTCTTGGTCACTCTTTGCATTGTCCCACCACTATGTAGTGTGGTTGGCAGCAAAACGAGCTTACCCGCAGAGAACCACCCCTTTTAAGGACTATGCCTTGCTAGGTGATGATATCCTAATCACTGATGCACTTGTGGCACAATAGTACAGGATACTACTGGATAAACTCTGTGTGACCATTTCGGAGGCCAAATCGATAATATCTGAAACTGGTTGCGTCGAGTTTGCCAAGAGATTCTGGGTCAAGTCAATGCAAATTGACCTGTCTCCAGTCTCTCTTCGACTTTTGTTATCTTGTAGGATGACTATTGGTCTCTGTTCTATCCGTAATAAATACCCTGTAAGTGTTTCTACATTACAGCGGTTGGGTGGAGCGGGATTTAGAGTCCGTTCGCGTCTTTTCTCGACTCAATCTAAACGTTGGGAAAGATTAAAGGCTACCTGTTGCAAGCCAAACCGGTCACATCCTCTACCTCTTGAATGGTGGATTGGAAGGTTTGGAAACCTCAATCCCTATTTGAAGGGAAAGATAGTGGATTATCTTTGGAGGGAATTAAAACCAAAGAGATAGATCTCTTCCCAGAAGAGATGGTGTTTGATAAGGAACGTGATATTCTTGAGCATACAGTGATACTCAATTGGGTAAAACTGTGGCTTAAGTGGTGTCACTGTTACTATACGGCTGCATTGTTTGAGGAGGCATCCATCGGTGAGATGATGGATGTTCCTATGTGTAGCACGACCTGGAAAAGATCGAACAAAGATTTTGATTTAATCAAGTTTGGTCTGATCTGGAAGTGTTATGATATGGGAGTCGGTTGGGATTTATCGACTACACCAAGGTGGTTGCTAGATCCTAATACCGTTATCCAATTCGATAGATGGATATATGGTGGTATTTCAGAAGGTGATTTCATGATGGCACCAGTAGACTTACCATCGCCGGTGAAAGGGCGCAGGTCATAAGACAGAAAACTGGAATAATACTTCCTAAGAAAAGAGCTTTCGGTAATAGCATGAGAAAGAAGAAGGTGACTTCCCAAGTCTGTTGACCATCCTCCGAAATAGTTGTGATAAAGTCTGAAATCATTCATGGGTATATGGTTCCGACGAGAAAGACTTTTTGTTGAGCTAGATTCTCACCCGGCTCTCATCAAGCTGTCTTCCAAGGTAGGTCTCTTATATTCATACTCACCTCTTCTCTAAGATGAGGCTATTACTATTGACCCTGTCTTTAAGCCTTTGATTTGAATAATCAGGTCTTGTTTCTGATGGACTTCATTTATTCTTGCTTCAAGCTTAGGGAAGCCTGTTTACTTAGACATCTCAGGATGGGGAATGAATAATGACGTAGATCCTCTTATGAGTCTTACGCGGGTGAAGCTTGGGCCCCTACTGGTAGTGATACCCCGATCTCATGGATGAAGGCTAACATTTTCTATTGGAATAGAGGGATGTGCAGATCAATTCGACTTTTCACTTTGCCATCTAGAGATAGTTTACCCTGAGTTAGGATACGGAGTTGGAAGAGAATTCCAGTATATCAGTTCATCTTCATCAAAGGCCAAGATCTCCATAAATTCGATTATTTTGCCTCTCTTTGCTTCTGAGGTAGTTTAAGCCGATCCTCGAGGTCCAGTAAAAGGTCACTCCTCATCCCGATCTTATTAAAGGAGGAAGTAAACAGATCAAGGTTTCTACGTACTTCCGTTATGGAGGGTGCGGGCAGGGGGGATGGTGGGGGAGGCCGACTCCATAACCCCGGTTGGTTGCCGAAGATGACCCCTCGCCTTGGTCTCCAAATAAGTTTTTCTAATAGTAGAAAGCACCTTAAAACCGCGAATAAGTTGGAGATGAGGATGTTGAGTTGGGATCCTTTAAGGCTGGGGGCACGGGGTTATGGTCTTGTTACTTTATGTTTCGGAGTCAATTGATCCCTCGATCAAGTCCTAACTAGAAATATCTTAAGAGAAGAAGATAAATCATTTGGATTCGAGGCGAAACCCCTCTCCAACGAGTCAAGTGTCCCAAGGGCCACCTCTCCACCCTTACAGAGTTCTTCTGCTCTAATCTCTGAAATAGAGGGTCAGCTGACTGAGGAGTTAGTATTGATTCATGCAAAGATGCTCCTTTGAAGCTGGAGAAGGGAATTGTCCACCTCATCACCCCGAAGAGCAGTGGCTCTATTGTTTTACATGCCTACAGAGAGAGACTCCAAAACGACGCTCAATCAAAAGAAAGAGCAATTAACTATATGCTTAACTCATGCCCCAGGAATCCCTAGACACAGAGAAAGGGTACGAGCTAATCTTTTACTAGAGGGAAAGCTGGCGAAAAGCATAGAGCGTGCGAGACTTTGAAGGGACATTCACACCCAACCTTCTTTGATCAACTTCACACCCGACGTTTTGATTCTCATATCTTTTTTTATGAATGTACTGAGCCTATATTCTCTTCTTTGTTCATATTCCAAAAAGATATCGAACTAATGTAAGACCAAAATATTCGGAGGACTCTTCTGACAAAATAAAAAATATGTAATGTTCAGCAAAGTTGTTTCTTTTTTTTTTCAAATCCAAAAAGCCCTTCTTACTTAGAATAGGTCGTCGATTCAGCATTAGATAAAGGGGGTAAAATCCCCGTTTTTACAATTTACAATAAGCGGTGAAAATTATTTTCTCAATATGAGTATCCTATATCGATAAAATATTTACTTTGAAACCACCTCTATATTAAAATAGTGGTAGAAAGAGTACCATGCTGCGTCTAGACTTCAAACAGTTTGTTTTAACCATGTTAATAGTTCCACATTATTGGTTAATAGAGAATCAAAATCGATTTATCAATGAATCGCGAAATGCTATGGTTCTTACATATAATTTCTTAATTCATACAGAAGTAATTTGCGAGATCATGCACCTCTCTTTCCTACTTATAATGGAAAAGGGTACAGCTGGTTGGTCCAGCCTATTCTTGAAATAAACAACTCGCACACACTCTCTTTCCAAAAAAAATCAATACACCAAGCACTACACTTAGATTTATTGGATTTGTTGCTAAAATATCGGTATTAAACCCGAAACTCCCGGCAGATGGCCAGTGACCCAAAGAAACGAAAGAATCGATTACGTTTTTCATATGATCTCCTCTTATAGATAGACTAAAAAATCGAACAGAGTTCTTTTTGTAGCACTTCTCCCCTCTTTTTATTTATTCTTTTATTTTTTCTGAAATTGAGTAAAAAAATCAAAAATATTCGAGTTAGTTATAAATTATGAACTAATGAACTAGCCCTTTTATTGGTTATTAGAACACTAACACTTTTTCCCTTGGTCTATGAACGGGACGGGTGAAAGCGAGTCAGTATGCTAATTTCTCATCCGTAAATCGGCCCTTCCCGTAGGTTCTTTTCTCAAAGAATAAAGAATTGGAGGAGGGAAATCTTGATAGAATTTGAAAAAGAAAACGACAAGTCGAAGGCAATAAAATATGAAAAATATATTTCTTTTTCATATTTCTAAGCTAAGATTAAACAAAAGGATTTGCAAATAAAAGTGCTAATGCTACAACCAGTCCATAAATTGTTAAAGCTTCCATAAAAGCTAGACTAAGTAATAGCGTACCTCGTATTTTTTCCCTCTGCCTCAGGCTGTCTCGCGATACCCTCTACAGCTTGACCCGCGGCAGTCCCTTGACCAACTCCAGGTCCAATAGAAGCAAGCCCTACGGCCAATCCAGCAGCAATAAGGAAAGCGGCTGAAATCAGTGGATTCATGATGACGTTCCTCGTACCAAAAAAAAAGAAATGGTTAATGATACAATCAACAAATGAATTATGACTTAATTATTCCCTCGCTAGGACTCATCCAGTCAAAGTAAGTAAGAACTTCGAATTGAAGTAATAAGATTATTGAATCATCAGAACTACTTCGATATATCTTTTTGACTTTTTAGCCACAGAGTCTTTGTGAACCCAGACGACTTTCGTTCTCCCATTTCTTGTTCTTGGTTCAAACTATTAGTTGAATTATTTCTTGATTTCATTTATTTATTCATTCAATTCACAGTCACAAGGGGTCGGAAGGACTTCTAGTCTATTAGAATCCCCTAGAGTAGCAGTTAATACGAATAAGAGAAACTCTGTTATAGCCATTTCTGTACATTCAATGTACTCTACGGATAGAGGAATACATAGAGTTGAACATAGTAAAATAAGAAATTGAAAGATTTCAACGAAATCTTTCAATTTCTTATTTTACTATGTTCAACTCT
>NW_025892598.1:0-3784 GCF_002878395.1 Capsicum annuum
GAAACTTTGATTTCCTTTTTTCTATGTGATGTTGTTCAAGTCAATGACCATTGTTTAAATATCAGAATATTATTTTAAGATGATTTCCATGAAGTATGCATGTTGTGGTTAAAACCTATGAAATTGGGTGGTTCAAGATGATTAATATTTGTTGAGAAAACCTATGCCCAAGGTGTGGATGAAAGGTGTTTGTTAAAATACCTAGGATGCTAGAAGTTCATATTTACATGATTCTATGATATCTAAATGACAAGTCCATATTAGCTACACACTCAATATAAATTCAATACTATTTATGTGTTGCTATTGTTGTGGTATGAAGCATGTATGATAATGGAATTATAGAGCATGTACACGAAATGTATCCATGCTTTCCCTACCATGTTTGAGATGTTGTATTGACTCATGAAGCGTACTATCCCTTAATTATGATATTATGAATTGTGGACTCAAATCTTGTGATCAAGTCATGTCATGTGTTTCAGTTTTCTTCTATCGAGTCTAGGGGGTATTTGTACGCGAAACTATTGCTGTGTGCCTAGAACCATGTCATGTTGTCAAGATATCATCAGTCAAGCCACGTTTCATAGAATTCAGTCAGTCATGTTACTTAGGAAACCACAGAAACCTCATGATCTCAGTCAGTTATCAATATTATTCCATCAGTCAGTGGAAATTCAGTAAAACAGGTTCATGTATAGTCAGTTAAGTCATGTTAAGTCTCTTCAGATGGGAGTAGGAGTTAGCACTGAGAGAACCCAAGGATGGGAAGTTACATGCTGCAGATGAAGGTATGATTCTTAGAAGAAATCCTTGCATTCCAGAACTACGTAGCTAGCACAGGTTGAGACATTAACACTGCCAGCTTGAGGGTTGAGGGGACGGATAACCACTATTTTATTTTTGGGGACACTGCCAAATTTGAGGGTCACTCACAACATGTCTTTACCCGTGGCATGGAATTGACACCTTTCCAAATGAAATAATTGGACCTTAGTTAAACTATTTTAGCTTACATGGGGCATGTGGGTTAAACAACTACCTCCCACAACTTCAGTATCAGTCTCAGTAAAAGAACTCTGATAGTTCTTCATATATCAGTATACCAACACTGTTAGATACAGTCAAATTGAGTTATAGCATGGGACACAAAAAGTTCCACCAGATTCAACCCTATCATACACAGTCATTCATATTATTAGAACTATAGTTTCAGGCATGCATTAGCATACAGATTTAGTTATCACGTACTCACAATCTCATTTACTCATGCATGTAAACCCTTCGCTTTAGCCTACCTTACTTGTATACTCAGTACTCCAGTTGTACCAACACATTTGCGCTATGGTGCTTTCTTTTTATGTTACACCATAGGTTTAGAGACACGAGTTCCAGACCAGCAGTAGTAGTCGTATTCAGCATACAGAGTTGCAGTGTGTCCGCTTTATTAGAGAATGATATTACTTGATTTTTTCATTTGTTAATTCAGTTAGTTTTTGGTTTACGGAGATAGTTGGAGACATGTTCCTTCAACTTTTTATTCAGACAATACTTAGAGGTTTTCAGATTTAGTATTCTAATTCAGTTCAGATTCAATTGTTTTGGATATTTTCTACCCACATGGATGTCATGTTTTCACTGTTTCTTTATTCAGTTGAACTTTATGGCCTATTTTTCATTTTTTTTTGCATTTTACAAGTATATTGTGCAGTGTATAGGTATAGATATTAGTCATCGGTTAGCTTGTGGTCTTTAGAGGTCATAAGTACCATGTGAAATTCCGGTTCAGAAAATTAGTGCATTACAAACTTGGTATCAAAGCCTAAGATTCAATAGAGTCCTAGGAAATTCAGAAAATTAGCTGCTCATGCTAGATACATAATCTGCCAACATGGCTCTGATACCAAAAAATGGATCGTAAGTATAATCTAAGAAAACAATGAAATACAACAAGTACACTAATGGAAAATGAAGTACAGTAATGGAAAATGTTTAAAACAAACTTACAAGTTTATTAAAACTTCAACGAAAACATTACAAAGTAGTTTACAAGAGATTGGGCAGGAGAGAATTTTCTAGAGTGGGTAAATTATCTGATGCCTTCTCCTAATTTACAAGTTGTCTTATATAGACAGAGAAATTATAGAAATTCTAGATCATACATCTCGTGTGTACATTTGTAAGGCTTGGATTTAATCTCTAAAAGTAGATTCTTCTCTTGAGTGGAAGTGCTTTTGAAAAGCTGATTAGAGGGCCATCTGTCAGGGCCGTGTCTTTTCTCCTTTGGAAAAGCGTGAGATTCCTTTAGCTTTTAGAAAATCAATCTAGTCTTGTGGGCTTTCTGTCAGGGCAGTGTCTTTTCTCCTTTGGAAAAGCATGAGTCTTTTGGATTTTTATTATGAATATTAAATTGCCCTTTCAGAAATAATTCCGGTTCTTTGAACCTCTACTTTCAAAGAGGCATTTCTCTATTCCTAATAGGGGTCCAAATAGGCCATAGCTATCCCTTTAGGATCAAGCATATCGCCATTATTATTATCACTACTCCTTGTTGAGGAAGCTTCTTCGAGAAGTTGTAATACTTCTTCTTCATTGGCCTCTTGTCTTTCCATATCATGTAAAGCCTTTTTTAATTTTTCCTTGAGAGCCTTCTTACTGTGAGAGGCCAAAGTTGAGGAGGTGGCTGATTTCTCTTTGTCTGGAGTTTTTGGTGCTGCTGGCTTGGGAGTCCAACCTTTGACTTTTATCTCTTTGGATAAGTATTTGATGCGATGTTGTTCTCCTTTAGCGAAGTTCCAGGAGATAATATAAGAAACTCGCTTTTTAATAAAGAACTTACACATTTGAATGTGCTCGGGGAGGGTTGCACACCCTTCTTTGGTACAGAAATCCGTAAACCGGTTAATGAACTGTTGGGGAAGAATTTCTTTGATTCCTCCAAAGAAGATCCACCATTCATAAAACCATCTAGGGATAATGGCGTCTACTATTGCTGGACAATATTTAATAAACCAGGTGTGTCCTGGCCTGACATATAAGAAATTAAACCATGCCGACTTATAGTCGTACCAATTATAAGTTTGTGGCCTGTGAGGCATAGATAGTGCTATTGGTGTGTGCAGGTGATCTGCAAACCAGTTGAAAGGAGTTAGTATCCTTTTAATAGTGAACCTCGAATAATCTATATATTCTGGATTCCGGTCATTCATAGAGTGTTCGACTTCGATTGAATCAGTGTCGACGAGGATGGCCTTATAGTATCTTCTTATTTTAAGGGGATTCTCGGTATCCACAAAATTTTTGTCATTATAAACAGGCTTGATTAGCTGTTCCAATGGATATCCCTCATATGCTTTGTCTAAAGCAATAATTGGCATTACCTGTGTGGTAATAAATTTGAATTCCTCTCTAACTGGGAGGGTTTACTTGGGAGCGACTGCCGTGGGATCTACAGCCTGTGCAAAGGTCTCAGGGGCCTTCATAGCATAGCTTTGCTTGGATTGAACAGATGTACTGGATGATTGCCCTTTATCAAAAGGCTTATTCGTCTTCAAGTCTACCAATTTACTTGGCATAGGTGGAGGGAGCTTTGGGAATTCTGCCAAAGCCGCATATTTATTTTGGAACGGTGTCAGAAGTTCTGTTTTCAATATAGGCCTCTGAGGGACTGATGGCCTTAATGGGTTTGTTAGGGCCGATGGAGGATCGAATGGTCTAGCCATCCTTGTTTGTTCCTGGCTGCTTCCTGCTAGGATCTTTCCCAGTGTGGAGGGTCTCATGTTGG
>NW_025892599.1:0-8879 GCF_002878395.1 Capsicum annuum
ATTTGAATTTGGAACGTACCAATCCTCACATTAACACTTAACACTACAACTACAACAACAACAACATAATTCTAGTGTTTTTCCACAAGTGGGGTCTTGGAAGAGTAGTGTGTATGCAAACCTTACCCCTACCTCCTGTTTCCAGTAGACTGTTAGCTTAAGAAAAAATATAACAAAGCAGTCTGGGAAAAGGAATACCAAAATTGTAGAAGCCACGACAAAATCCTAAAGATTACATGACAAAGCATTTTGAAGAAAAGGAATGTAGTCTACAAAAAAATAATACTATAATTGAAGTACAAAAAATAATAAATAATAATATAAATCTAAGAACAAGAAACTACAAGAGTATTGCTACAATTACGAGGGTAAGGTTAAGAGACACAACAGTCGACTACCTACTGGCCTTTTACCCTAATTTATGTCCTCCATAGCCTGCTATCTAAGATTTTGTTCTTGGTAAGCTGAAGTTGAGCCTGTTAATGTTAGAACAGGTAAGTTCCAAATTTAGCTCAACATATTTGAAGAATGTATGTGTAATGTATTTGACAAGTATAAATCAGTTGTTGAAGTATTTGACATCCAATTGACTGGAAGAAGTAGGAGAAAGGTAGGCCGAAGAAGTATTGGAAGAGAGGTGATTAGACACGACATGGCTCAACTTCAGTTCACCGAGGACAAGATATTAAGATAGGAGGCTATGGAGTTCACGAATTGGGGTATAAGGCCAAAAGGTAGTTGAATGTTGTGTCTCTTCACCTTACATTCTAGTAATTGTTGCAATACTCGTGGTAGTTTCTTATTCTTCGATTTCTATTACTATCGGTTATTTCTTACATTTCAATTATAGTATTATTTTGTTGCAAAGGTTGTTTCTTTTTCTTCAAGAATGCATTGTCATGCTATCTTTAGTATTTTGTCGTTGCTTCTACACTTCTAGTACTCCTTTTACCAGACTGTTTCCTCTCTAAGGAGAGAAGACCACCAACCCAAAATTGTGACTAGGGAAATCAACTTGGGTGTGAAATCGCTCGTGTTGGATTCAAGATTAGAAACGTTGGATGCTTGGGAGATCGGGGTCACCCTTGTGCCAACGTAAGAGTTAAGTATTTGATGTGTGTGATGTTAAAGGTCCAAGAGTGGAATAGACTTTTGGGTTGTTAATAATATACCTTCAATTTGTCTAATTATCTATCCTTTTGTTTCTTTGTAATCATGTAGTAGTGTTGATGTTGTTACCGTGTGTTTGTGTTGTTAATGTGGAATCCGAAATTATTCTATTGTTCATCTTGTTCTTGTTGTGTTGCTACTTTTTTGGTGTTATTACGCCCTTGTGCGTTGTATTCTTCTTGTTGGTAGAGAATCCGAGAGGGGTCACCAAAAGAGGTCCTCGGTTTCTTGGCTAGTGGACTGATTTTGGTGTTTGTTTCGTGTTTCCTTGTCTTGTATCATTTGTTATCAGAGCATGGATAGATCTTGTTCCTACAAGATCAATCTTTGGATTGCTTGTTAGAAAATTCAAAAAAAAAAAAAAGTTGAAATCTGAAAAAATTCCAAAAAGAATCAAATCTGTCCATTTTTGTGTCTTGGCCGAAATTGTGTTCTTGTTATGTCTTGGCTGAGATTTTTTTGTTTTTTGAGTCTAGATCTAGGAGTCATTTTATTTGTTTTGTTGTTTCTAGTGTTATCTTCTTCACCTCTAACAGTAAAGAAGTCTAGATCTAGATTTGAGCTTTAATTGTTAATGTTGTTGTTAGGAACCTAAACTTTGGCCGTGTGATTGTTGTTGGTATTGTTGTTGCAGATTCAAAGATTGGACGTGTGATGTGTTGTTGGTTCAAGGTTTCAATGTGTATGTTGGTTATTGTGTGGTATTTTAAGCTTGGAATGGTCATGTTGATGTTTGGGGTCCAACTTGAACCTTAGAACTTCAAGATTCAAAAAAATGTGTTCTTCACATCTTCATCTATTGTTGAAGAAAAAGTGGATGTTTGATCTTGGAATTTGAAGAAAGAGAGTGCGTATTTTGTTAGTCTTGAAAGACATATTTCCAAAATTTAAGACCTCTCAAGACTTTTACAACCAATTCCAACCACTCAAGGACTTTAACAACCACTTTTCCAACAACCTTCCATGATTTAAGGACCATGTCTTGAGGAGAAAAGTCAAGTCTTGCTTTTTGAATTTGAAAGAGGATTTCAAGACTTGTTTTCTCTCCTTAATAAATTCTCACCAATTCCAAATTACAATTGGACCAAGACTTGAATTAGAAAATAAAATTTGATAACAACCGCAACCAATACGTGGATGCCACATCACGTTTTTACTATTCACTGATAATTTTTAAGCTCAAATTTCAGATTTATTAGTTTCATTTTATTGTTTCCTAGTTCCATTTGTTGATTCGAACACTAATTAACAAACTACTAATCTCCTACTAGGTTGTAAGATAGTTGTAGAGTCCGTTTATTTGTGTCTATGTTTGTTGTGTGCTTTTATCCTTTGTGAATTCGTTGTATCTTGTTGGTTCAAGTCCGTAAAAAAATTTTCTTTCAGTCAACTCAAACGAAAATCTATTTCGGGAAAGAGTAGACTCGACACTCAATCACTCGCGAAGTACAAGCCGACTTTCAAAACTTGTGAAACCAAGTGTGAGGTAAAAATCGAGAGTGAGAGTGTGGTGAGGCATTTTTGAGCTAACAAGTTTGTTGTTTTGTTGTTCGTTCTTGTCTTTTCTTTTAGGTACTATGGCTTCCACCAATCTTGATGCCACGTTTGACCACATCACTGACAATATTGAAGACATGAAAGGGCACGTTGAAAGGCTACGCCAATTGGTATCAACACTTATCCCAACAAATCCAAAACCTAAGGTTATAAACACCTTACGGTGAGAGCTTCCCAAAGGAAGTTTCTACCCAAACTTGTGAAGGACTTTCACACCAAGGTAAAGATGAACATACTCATGAACGTCAAGGAAAAATAGCTAACTCTTATACTTTGGTACATGTGAATGATGAACATATGACTAATAAGCCGTTGAGTGTGAGTAGAAGCTTACCTATATATGAGTATATTGATTCCTTACCACTTGTGGATGATGTACATGTTGTACGAGTGGATACACTAGTTGATCCTATAGATGACCGAATCGACTCTTCTAGTAAGATCGATTTGTGTCCACCTAGTGTTGACGCTATTATGTTGAATGAAAGTACATCGTTATGTGAAAATTGTGTTGATTAACTTGTTTGTAAAACTTGTCTACCACTTGAGAATATGTGTGATGTGATTAATGAATCTCAAGTAAGTGAAGAATTTGAAGATGTTGGTCAAGGACAAAGGAGTGAATCTGTGAGCCTATGTTGTTGTAAAGATTCTAATATTTTCTCGGCTCATAGGGTTAATCATGTGCTTGACATATCCTTGAAAAATGTTTTTTCTTGTAGTCCTTTGCATGACACCCTACCAGTGCTTGACAAATATGGTGACTTGAATTGTGATCCCTTTGATGTTAATAGTGGTTTGTGTCTACTCTAGGACCGTAGGGCAAATGTGTCATTGTCTCTTTGGGGTGTTGCTCATATCCGTGCATCCATGTTTGACACACGTGTATTTAAGTTATGTGAACCACAACTTAAGGATGTCAAGTTGTATTCTTGTTTGTGGAAGGGTCCAAGGATGTTAAAGACTTCTTGTCACCTTCATGGGGTTGGAAAAGTTGAAATATCTTGTGGGACTCTTTGGAGCCTGCTTCACATCATTTGTAGAGTGAAGCCGAGTTCTTGGGCAAACTACTTGCCTTGGATTGGATTTTTGCATGGTAGTTTCCCTATTCTCCCTATTGGTATGACTCCCTTGATGGAATGCCTTCCCTCTGTAAGTGGTTGGAAGGAGAGAGGTCCTACGTACTTGTAATGTCCCTTTCTCTCATTGTGTGTTCCTACTTGTTAATACATCTTAGATGAGAATTGTGTCTTTGGTGCCTTTATTCACTACTTATATTCATATGATGATATTCATGATGTTGTTGGATATACATCATATGAGAGGCGTAGTCTATGTTTTTGTCCCTTAATTCTTGATGTTCATCCGAGCCCTTTCGTTTGTGATGTTGTACAAAATTTTTTCATAATTAACACAAAGGATCCTTGGTTGTACTTCAAGTGTGTACCACCGTGGCATAATAGTGCTAATTGTTTATTTTACTAACCCTAACCCTCATGCCATGAGGATGTGTACTTGTTTGTTTCCTCTTTAATTTTGTAAGGTACGGATTCGAGGTCGAATCCTTTTCAAGAACAGGAGGATGATATGAGTACGCTCACGTAGATGGACTTATGAGGGCATACGTTACACCCGAGGCTTGGTGTGTGCAATGAAGTACAAAGGAGTACCTAAATGGACACCAAAACAGTCCACTACATACACTTAAAGGGCCAAATCAGTCCACTACATACACTAGAGGGGTGCCCCTTCACTAAGGGGCCTTTTGATCATTTTACCTATTATTTTTAATACACTATAAATAGAATAATGTAGGGTTTCATTAGGAGATTTTGATGAATATTATAAGTTTATAACACTTGAAACATTTCCTCTCTAAGGAGAGAAGACCACCAACCCAAAATTGTAACTAGGGAAATCAACTTGAGTGTGGAATCGCTCGTGTTGGATTCAAGCTTGGAAATGTTGGATGCTTGGTAGATCGGGGTCACTCTTGTTCCAACGTAAGATTTAGTTATTTGATATGTGTGATGTTGAAGGTCCAAGAGTGGAATAGGCTTTTGGGTTGTTAATATTATACCTTCAATTTGTCTAACTATCTATCCTTTTGTTTCTTTGTAATCGTGTACTAGTGTTGATGTTGTAACCATGTGTTTGTGTTGTTAATGTGGAATCCGAAATTAGTCTATTTTTCATCTTGTTCTTGTTGTGTTGTTACTGTTTTGGTGTTATTACGTCCTTGTACCTTGTATTCTTCTTGTTGGTAGCGAATCCGAGAGGGGTCACCAAAAGAGGTCCTCGGTTTCTTGGCTAGTGGACTGATTTTGGTGTTTGTTTCGTGTTTCCTTGTCTTTCTTGTATCAAGAACGCATGTGTACTGTATTTGATACAAATAAATTAGTTGTTGTATTGTGACATCCATCAACCAAGTTATGCAATTCACTAGGATGTGAAATTTCTTAAAACTCGATATGGCATAAAGTATGAAAATACTTTTTTTTGTGGAAAGTTGCTCCGGCCTTCTAGGTCGCACCTCAATAAATCCATGACCAGACTGCTACATCCTACAAGATTAAACTTTGGATACACCTACCCACCAAGATTGAAACAAATTTGCACAAATCAATTGAAGTAGCTGAATTAAAACTTGGGATCTCTACTTGACTGCAGCATAAAGTGCAAAAGCGATTCTTTTTCATGACCAAAAATATGGTATTTAGACTTTTTATGAAATGAGATGAACAATAGTAAGTTCTCTTTAGCTAACAAAACAAGACAGACATATCAATTTAGGAACTATAAAAAGAAAAGTCGCACCTTGGTATGGTCTAGCTGTCAATAAACTAGGTTGAAAGAGGCATATAGCTGCCATATAAGGTGGCTCGTTCCATTTAGTTAGCTACTAGAGAAGCTCTTTCAACTCGGGAAAACTTTAGAAAGAGGCATATAGCTTTGTTGAAGACGTTATCTGTATGGACAAGAGACAGAGACAATTAACCATCTGTTTTTACATTGTAAAAGCACTAGCCAACTATGTGATATGTTCATAAACTTAAAGGGTGTCATATGGTCAATGCTAGACAGTACTGTTGAAGTCCTTGCAAGCTGGAATGAAGGAGACATGTGTAATAGAGGCAGATGGAAAATTGTCCCAGCAACTATTTGGTGGATAATTTGACAAGGGAGGAACTGTGGATGCTTTGAAGATACAAATTGCACTTTACAAATGATCAAATCAAACTATATTCTTACTTTTCCTTTTGGTTTAAGTCTGAATGTTTACAGAGTCATGATCTAATTTTAGATGTGTTAGGATCCTTGAAAGAAGAGCAAGAATGTTGTGAGTACCATTTTGGATTCCAGAACAATTGTGCTGATGTTTATATGTTTGTATTCTAAAAACAAATAGGAGATGAGGGTTCAATCCTCAATAGAGGCAAAAGTGTTTGGTAATATTCATAAGCCATCGTGGCCCAGCAACCTAGTACTGGTGCTAGTGTGAGGTACCTGGTACTTTGTGGCATAGTTGTTGTGCATGTAAGTTGGCCCACAAATTACCGTTATCCCATACTGTATGAAGTTTCGGTTTGTCTCACTCTTGAGACCTATATTTTGGACAGATATTTCTTCATATCATTGTTTAAATGCACAAAATAACGGGTAGCTTATCTGACCCTACCGTCTGCTGACTATGTTTGTGACCCAGGGAAGAGGTGAACACTTTGGCACCTACATAATGAAAATTATCGATGAAGGCAAGGAAAAGGCCAGAGTGATTTCAAAGGGCGTTTAAGGCTTTCCAGGAAGGAAATGTTTTGTAATCAAATACAGTGTTTTTTTAATCCATGATATAATAGCATGCAAAGTTTTGCCTTGTAGCATCTTTGATCCAAATTTCTGGTTGTTCCCGTGTTCTCTGTTTTCAAGGCCTTGAAACTGACATTTTAAGGACTGGATTTTGATTAGATTGATCAGTGATTTTGTAGACACCTTATCTTTTTTGCCTCTTCAATGTTGCATCAGCTTTTTACGCATTTCATATTTGACGGTTTATACTGTAAATGCATACGTCACGGGGACTACCTCGGAGTATTATCTCCATTATCAGTGGCATTCATGAATCTTCATCATACCTTACTCAAGATATGCATTGTCATATGCACATATTCCTGGTTGACCGTAATTCCAAACCATCCGGTTAGACCATGCCTTACCTCTTTGGACCAGTCAAATTCTGCAAATAAGTGCCTAGCACTTTCGATCACCTGCTTATCACAGAGCACACACTTGTCATCCTCACAGTGCTGTCCCAATCTTGCTAATCTTTCCCTTATGAGTAACCTTTCCTGCACTGCAATCCACATTACAAACCTGCGTTTTGGCAATAACAATTTGCTCCAAATTAACTGAGCTCCCTCAAATGTAGATCTCACTCCCTCCAATGCATTGTAGCTCTTGGAAGCTGAATACATTCCATCAGAGGTGAGAGTATATGTATCTGATCACAACAACTAACCATTCCCATTCCCAGCTTGATTTTGTGAAAGTGTTTCCAGTACCAACTGCAGCTATTAGAAGGGTCATGAGCCCAAAAATTATCATCCCCTCTCATATAAATGTAATTTGCCCAGAGACAAGGTCATATTGTATTTGCTCATTCAAGAACTGATTATTCAAATATTGCTAATTCACTTGGTGTTTCTTTTTTCCAAGATCCACATGATTTATGTGAACAATACCCTGATGTTATTGTACTTTGTACTTCAATTATATCCACTTAACCTGTAATTAAATCACTGCCTATTCAGAGGCTGAAAAGGAATACCTTGTTTGTTGATGTTTTGTCTGTTAAAGAATTTCCTAAGTATATTTTTCTTCAAGTTTTGCCTAACCATTTTGATATACTATGTACTTATCCTATGTTTGGACATGAAAGTGGGAAGGATAGTTGGTAAGATTTGGCATTTGTGTTTGATAAAGTTCGTATTGGTGAAGGGAAATCAAGAACAGCAAGGGTTAATAGGTTTCTTGATATATTTGAGAAAGAAGGGTGTAGGATGGTGGAAATGACATGTGCTGAACATGATAGGTATGCTGCTGGTTCACAGTTTATTACGCATACATTGGGGAGGGTGTTGGAGAAGTTGGATTCGGAGACGAGTCCGATTAATACAAAAGGGTATGAGACTTTGTTGAATTTGGTGGAGAATACTGCTAATGATAGTTTTGATTTGTTCTATGGGTTGTTTATGTATAATAAAAGTGCTATGGAGGAATTGGAAAGAATTGATTTGGCTTTTGAGGCTTTGAAGAAGGAGTTGTTTGGGCAATTACATGAAGTGTTGAGAAGGCAACTGTTTGGGAAAGTGGAGGAAGCAGGACAGAGGCGTATCTTAACCAAATTGCTGAAGAAAGACTATGCACTGCCAGCCCCTTCATCGGATGCCATCAAATCTCAGAACAACAACTGAGCAAATTTCTGAATCTTGGTATTTTTGCATTTTTGTTGGTGACCTTTTGCTTTGGGACTCAAAGGATGTTTTAACACAATCTTTGTGACAATTCAATATTAGCAATGTAACTATCCTACAAGGACATGCTCATTCTGTTGCTTATGCTGTTGTTTAATTCAACCTTGGAGCTGGGATTAGGTGTTGAATTGTAAGACCATCAAAAGAACTATAAATATTTTTACCTGTAACGTCAGCTGTCCTTTTGATAGTTTTGAAACATTTGTGGTAGGAGAGTGACTTTTGATGTGATTACATTTTAGATGTTGAAGAATGTAGTTTAGGATGGAAAATTCAGTTAACATTTATTTGTTTGTTGCTGGATATGCTATTCTGTATCTCATGTATTTATGTATGAAGATGAGAGTTATGTGTTCGCTTATTTCTTCTGAAGAGAGTCACATTTACATTTCTGTGATGGACTCCGTGAACATGAATTTCTTATGCTTTAGAATGAAGCTTTTATGTTAGTTATGAATATGTCATGTATGATTCTTGATTACCATGATGTTCTCTTATATCGAATGTGTTTCCATATGGCATTGTTTTCTGCACATACTAGTCAAGTTTTAAGAATACGAGCTAGTCTGAAGCACTATTTGGTAATTTATCATCCTTATTGAAAGCAAGAGAACATGTTGA
>NW_025892600.1:0-5135 GCF_002878395.1 Capsicum annuum
GAAAAAACCTTAGAAAATTTAGACAAAAGTACATGTGATAGTCTATACAATTTAAAAAACTCACTACGAGAAGAACAACACAAAATAATAAATAACATTGAAAATCTAGAATTAGATATATATTATAGCACAGATAGGATAAATTATTATACAAGAATTTGTAACTCTGTAATTACTACAGGATAAAATAATTAATGAATATATCTTACGAAAAAAGTAAATTATTAAAAGATAACATCCACGCACTAAATAAAAATAGATTCCCTACAAATGAATGTACAAAATCTATTATACCTACAAATCCGCGCACCCCCCTACAAATGGTATCAGAGCCCAGTAATCTAAAAAGTACGGAAGAGATATGTGTATTAGAAGAATTAGAATTATATTTAAAGTTAAAAAATTACGAAAATATTAAATTAATTATGCGAAGTCCATTTAAAAATAGAGAAGCTTTTAGAAAAATTAAAAAATCATTAATTAGTAATTATTCAGAATATATAAGTCTAAATAAAACAAACGAAAATCCACAAAAACTAGCATATTTAATTACATTAATATCTAGTATTGAATCAAAATTAATAACACATTTAAAATCTAGAAGAATGAAATATATACCGCCTAATTATAATAAAATTAGATTTAGATATCCACCAAGATATTATAAATATAATTTAAAATGAATAAAATACAACAATATAAAGAATTAAGACAAATTATCTCTGAAAAACGTAAAGAATTAAAAATAAGAATAGAAAGACTAAATTATAATATATTTGCCGGAGTTAGTAAAAATTCAATAAATACACAAAAAGATGAAATATCAAAATTAGAATCACAAATAGATAGCTTAGAATATATATATCAACATGAACTATTCACAATAAAATGAATAAAGAAGAATTTATAATAGATGAGAAAATATATGAAAATTACGAAGGATCAAAAATAAAAATAGTATTTTCTAATCTAGGACGAAGATATAAGAAAATAGGTGAACATTTATATCTAATGTTAGAAAAAGAAGAATTAAAATTAGAAGATAAATTAACAGCAATGGTAAGAATAGAAAAAGAAAATGAAGAGATAGATAGGAAAAAAGAAATAGAAAAAATAAAACAACAAACTACGGAAGAAATACGAAAAATAGAAGAAACCAAAAATAGTAGAATTGCTGAACTAGAAAAAGAATTACAAATGTTAAAAGAACTGTATGAACAAAGACAGAAAGAAAAAGAAGAAAAAGATAGAGAACAGAAATTACTAAACGAGATAAATTAATTTAAGGAAAAATTAGAAATAAAAAACGAAGAATTAGAAATAAATAACATAGATATTGAAGAAACAGATAATTATGAGTCCGAAGATAGTGAAACATACACAGAAATATTAACAAATACAAAAAATTTAGAAATCAATGAAGAACAAAATATTAATGAGGAAAACTTAGAAAATACCCACACAGAAATAAATACTCTTGATAAAAAAGAAAATGAGAATACAATACCTAAAACAACAGAAATAAGAAAACCCATATATTATAAAAATAAGTTTAAAAAATATAATGAATATGATAAATGGATACCAAAACAAATAGTAAATAAAAATTATAACTTTTTAGATCTAGACTGTGTAATAGATACAGAAAAAACAATACAATTATGGACAGGATATATGACAAAACAATTATTAGATAATAATATAAATATAATAGATGCACCAGAATATATAGAAAAAACATTAATAGGATCAGTAAAACTATGGTTTGCAAATCTAACCGAAAATAGCAAAAAAGTATTAAGAACTAGTAAACCTATAGAAGGAACATCATCGACGACAACTAAACTATCACCTATAGAACTATTAAAAAAATATGAAACAGCTATAAAAGATGAATTTGGTAGTACGACAACAATCGAAGAAGAACAAAATGAAGAAAAAGATACAAATAGAAATTTAATGTTAAAATTAGCAATATGTAATATGTGCTATATAGATGAATATACTTGCGCATTTAAAGAATATTATTACAAAGGAGCATATAGTATAGAAGAAAGTAAAGAAATAAGAAAATTATATTTTAATAAATTACCCGAACCATTTAGTTCGAAAATAATAAAAAGTTGGGAAGAAGCAAAAATAGTAGATACGTTAGGCGCAAGAATAAAATATTTACAACAATGGTATAGAAACTTATGTGAAAAATATAGAGAAGAATTAAAAATGGAAAAAACATTAATAAGAAATTTAGCTTGTTGCAAAAATAAAATAGCACCGCAATTTGGATGCGAAGAAAGATATTATAAGAAAAGAAAAAGACATAAGAAATATAAGAAATATAAAAAATCAAAATATAAATATAAAAAACCAAGAAAAAGATATTATGTAAAAAATTATAAACATAAGAGACCATATAGAAAAAAGAAATCTATAAAAGAATGTACTTGTTATAATTGTGGCAAGTTAGGACATTTAGCTAGAGATTGTAAATTACCGAAAAATCTAAAAAATAAACAAATATCAGAAATAAAAATAGAAAATACCGAATACATGCAGATAGATTATATAGATTATGAATTAGAAAGTGAAGATAGTATATATGAAATTTCAGAAAATGAAACAGATAATGAACTAGATAGCGAAATAGATGAATCAAATGACTGAAGAAGATATAAAAATAATAACAAAGGAAGAATATTTAAATGATGAAGGAACAGAACAAAAGATAATATTTGACAGTAATATATTTGATGAAATAAAAGGAAAAGAATTAGATTTAAGTGTAGACAAAATATTTAAAATACCAACAATAAAAAATATTTTTACTAGGAAAAAAGATGAATATTACGTGGTATGCCAAAAAGAACATGTAATAGACTGCAGATATGCAAAAGGAAAAGCTAGTATACCACTAGTAACAAAAAGAATAATTAATAAAGAAATAAATGATATAAAAAGTAAAGGAGATCCAATAAAATATGTACACCTTGGAGGTACAGAGATATTAATAAAAGCATGTTTTAGAGAAGGAATAGATACACCAATAGAATTATATTTAGCAGACGATAGAATTATAAAACCTATAGAAAAAAGCATAATAACTGCCGTAAAAGGAAATCTAATATACCAAAAAATTAAATTTATAATAAGTGCGAATTATTCAGTAGCAGTAACAGATAGGAATATAGATAAATCATTAGTATTATATTGGAAAATATCAGGAATAGAGTTAACCCCAGGAAGTAAAATATTTACAGCAAGATGTAAAAACCTATATGTATTAACAACAAAACATAAAATAACGGGAAAAAATAAAATTAACAAAATACAAATAGAAAGCCCATTTGAACAAATAGTAAAAACAATAGATTATAATGATTATACCTATAGAGACATAGATACAGAAGAAAATTTAGAAATAGTAAATGATAGAATAAGTACAACGAAAAGAATAGCTAATGAAAAGCCAGAGTCATCAAGCTCATCAAAAAGAACAAGTTATGAAACAAACTCAATAAGTAATTTAAACCAATATTACATAACAGGAAAAATAAATGAAAAAGAATATCTAATACTTTTGAATACAGGACAAGAAGAAAATTATATAGCAAAATATCTAGTAAAAAATGAAGAAATAAAAACAGACAATAATATATGCCCAGATTTACCAAGAAGTTTAATAAATAATAAAAATCTAGCAGAAAAAGAAATAATATTAGGAGTTAGAAAAATAAAAATAGAATTCGAAGTAAAAGAAGAAATGCAAAAAGCAGATATAATATTAGGAATAAAATGGTTGGAACAAGTAAAACCATATAATATAGAACATACACAATTAACCTTAACATATAACCAAGAAAAGTTATTCTTAAAAAGAGCCTTAACATGAAATGAAGATACATGTATTAATGAAGATAGTAGTAGAAGGATATTGCAGTAGATATTATACGCCTATGATAGATACAGGAGCAGAAGCTAATTTATGTAGATATAATTGCTTACCAGAAAGCAAATGGGATAAACTAAAAACACCAATAATAGTTAAAAGATTTAATAATGAAGGAAGCTTAATTACTTATAAAGCTAGGAATGTAAAAATACAAGTATGGGATAAGATATTAACAATAGAAGAAATTTATAACTATGAATTAACATCAAAAGATATACTCTTAGGAATGCCATTTTTAGATAAATTATACCCACATATAATAACTAAAACAGACTGGTGGTTTACAACACCATGCAAACAAAAAGTAAGAGCAAAAAGAGTTAATAATAAAATAAGAAAGAAAACTGATTGGATAAAAGGAAGTGAAAAAATTACACAAAAGTTAGAAAATATAAACAATACTGAAGATACTGTAGAACTAGTAGTATTTTCGATAAATAAAATAGAAATAACTATATTTTCAATAAATAAAATAGAAATAATTCAGAAAAAATTAGAACAATTATATAGTGAAGATCCATTAAAAGGATGGGAAAAACACAAAACTACTATAAAAATTGAATTAATAGATAAGAATAGCATAATAACACAAAAACCATTAACATATAATTTTGATGATTTAAAAGAATTTAAAATGCACATAGATGAATTATTAGAAAAACAATATATACAAAAAAGTAATAGTAAACATAACAGTCCAGCATTTATAGTAAATAAACATAGTGAACAAAAAAGAGGAAAAAGTAGGATGGTTATTGACTATAGAAATTTAAATGCAAAAACTATAACATACAATTATCCGATACCAAATAAGATATTAAAAATAAGACAAATCCAAGGATATAATTATTTTAGCAAATTTGATTGTAAATCAGGATTTTACCACCTAAAGCTAGAAGAAGAATCTAAAGAATTAACCGCATTTACGGTACCACAAGGATTTTATGAATGGAACGTGTTACCCTTTGGATATAAAAATGCACCAGGTAGATATCAACATTTTATGGATAATTATTTTAAACAATTATCTAATTGTATAGTAGATGATATATTATTATATACAAAAACTAAAGAAGAACATTTAAAATTATTAGAACAGTTTACAGATATAATAGAAAAATCAGGAATAAGTCTAAGCAAAAAGAAAGCTGAAATTATGAAAAACCAGATAGAATTCTTAGGAATA
>NW_025892601.1:0-74240 GCF_002878395.1 Capsicum annuum
ATAGGAGCAGTATTTAGCTCTGAGATGGGTACGTTACTATAGCTTCATATCCTAGAACTACATTCCAACATAGGATTTAGATTATTCCCACTTCTATGTGGATGACAAATTTGTGACCACTTAGATAGGTTAGACTCCCTAGCAAAAGTATGACTCCTCTCCCCAACGTGAGGATACTTCCTTAGGGGGACAAGAACATGAATGCTCACATGGTTTATGTCAGTTAAGAGAATCTCCCTACTAGCTAACAGAAAAGATTAATAGAAAATATTTTCAAAAAACTAAGTTTAAAGGCTCATAAATTTACTCAGATATTATTTTACTTAAGATTTCAAATTACAGAATTACAGCTTTTAGTTTCAAACATAAAATGATGGTCCCTTTTTCACTTAGCCTATATTATTTGAGAATAGAACAAAAATATTGTTTTTAGAACTAAGTGTTATGACTCACAAGATTTATATTATGCACCTTACTATTCATGATTTATGATCTTCAAATTCCAAATTACTCAAGCCGATGTGAGCCATTTACATTTACTATGAATGATTTTATAAATTGTAATAATATTTCTTATTTATTGCATTGACCCTCATATACTCAATACATCATCAAAGTACTGATCCATATATATGTCTATGTGCTACATAATGTAGGTTCAGGTTCTTAGTCTCAGGAGCATGAGTGATTTTCCAGCCTCATCTTCATCCTTGCAGTTGGTGAGTCCTCATAGTTTGGGGACTTAGCTATTCAAATTTCCAGTTTATTAGTAGATGTTTCATTACTCATTTCGGACAATTTAAGTTAGCTGGGGCCTGTCCCAGTGACTCTCTAGACTTAGTCAGTAAAGGTTTGTCGGAATACTAGATTCAATTTTAGACTTTTGATTTGGTATTAAGATTTTTCAGTATTGTTTTTCCAAGACTCGTGAAATTAGTCTGTTTCAAATAAGATTTCCGCATTTATTATTTTTCTAAATTCATATTTCCCTATTGTTGAGATTCATATTTAGTAGAAAAGTAGCTAGGGTTAGCTAAGGACTACTTGTAGTTTGGAGCACCGTGTAGCAACCGAAAAATCAGATTTTGCGGCATTACAAACTTGTTATAAGAGCCTAAGTTTTATAGAGTCCTAGAGAGTCAGACAAGCTATGTTACGTTGAGTCTTGATCATCAGTGTGAAGCGGGCCACATCTATGTGCAAGAGGCTATCGAGCAATCTTAGGAAATCATCTCATTTCTATCATGCATTCAATGGCTCCATCTACTTCTAAATCGTTCTTTCATGCAATAGAAAAAGCCTCCTCATTGAGCTAACGCATGCAAAAATGATAACCAGCCTCCTCAGCCCGCAGATCCTTTGAATGAGAATGTGACACATGTAGTGTTTTGAACTGCCTTTTAGGTGCCAGCCCAAGCTATGATAGCTCATATTTAGGGAAACCATTAGGATGCAGTCCCACCCTAGAAAGATGGTGACTTAGCCATAACCAGAATTCAAGATTTTATGACACTGAACCCCCTAGAGTTTTGTGGATCGAAGGCAGGTGAGGAACCTTAGTTTTATCAAGATAAGGTGAATAATATAACCTAAATTATGGATATTTCTAAAGATGATAGTGTAGAATTGGCATCCTATAGGCTGAAGGATGTTGCATAGGATTGGGTAGTGATGTGGAAGAAAAGTAAAGGGTAGGATGCAGCTCTCATGACTTAGCAGATATTTCAGGATGCATTCTTAGCCAAGTTCTTCCCATGTGAGATGAGGGAAGCTAAGATAGAAGAGTTTATGAAACTGAGGCAAGGCTGATAGTGAAGAAGTGTTGGCTCAAGTTCAACCAGTTATCTAAGTATGCCCCTAATTAGATGGCTGACCCTAGGTCAAGTATGAGTAAGTTTGTGACCGGTGTTTCTGGTTTGGTAGTTAAGGAGTGTAGGACTACTATGCTCATTGAAGACATGGATCTTACTAGGCTGATGATGCATGCTCAGAAGATTAAGAAGAGAAGTTGAAGTAAAGAAAGAAAGAAAATAAGAAGGCTAGAACATGGCAGTTTGATTATGCTAAGAATAGCTCTGGAGGGGAAAATCTTTTGCAATTTTAGAATCGGTCATCTATGATCGCACTTTCCTTATCCAGTACTATCAAACCCAAAAACATAAAGGAATAGTGGGGTAAGTCTTCTATGTCTAGAACTCAGAATAGTGTGAATAGGAAGAAGAATTATCCCCTATGCGCTAAGTGTGGCAAGAATCAGGTAGGTCAATATTTGTGGTGTCAGAAAGGTTATTATGTTTATGGCTAGATGGGTCATGAAATCAAATAGTGCCCACATGCTAGACAGGGAAATAGAGATGTTCGTCCTTAAACTCAGGATAATAGTGCACCAGCTCCTCTAGGTTGGGCGCATCATCCAGTACCGGTGGCAGTCTGTAACGCCCTGAAAAATGGGTCCCGGAGCGTCACACGGTGCTTGAGACTACGAGTATCCCCAAGCTAACCCTTTGAGCCATTTTCATTCAGTTCAACACAAATCAACGGGGTTTCCAAAAATAACCCTCAAATATCAAAAGAGTAATCATCATCCAAGAATAAAAAAAATTCAGAAAGATAACAAAATATGACTTATTAGTCAACTCCCAACATCTATACAAGTCTGACAAGCCTCTATGAAAATCAATAAAACCAGCGAGCCATTGAGACATAACCCAACGACTCATACTCAGTTATCAAATACAAACAATTCCGTGAAACCAACATCAAATATCATGTCCTCGGAACATGAGGACTCACCACAACAGAGGATGTAGAATAGCGTGCCTGAAGAATCACTGTCGAACCTGGAACTGAGCACCCGAACCTACATTCCGAGAAAATGCAGCCCAAATCCGAAGATGTGGGTCAGTACCATGGAAAGGAACCGAGCATGTGTGGGTGTATGAAGTTGTATAAACATCATCATCATAAATATTTATAAGAAATATGCAGGATGTATGAAAGACTCACATAGCCTGAAGAAAATCATCATAATCATGAGAGGATAAAATAAGTACAATAACACACGTGAGTCATCATATTATTTGTCAATCACTTTCAGTTCATCAAGAATATCAATTCTCATAATGTAAATATCATTTAAATCTTTCGAAAGAATAACTTTCACAATTCCACTTTCAAATCACTTTACCACTCACTATAGACATAAGGAAACACACACACTGGGAGAGCCTATAACCGACATAAATCATGTGAGCTACATGGAGTCCAATGTACAACCCAGGTTGGGGAGAGCCGTCGTATCCTTTCCATCATAGTAGGACTATCGATATCAAATCCACACAAACTAATGATCACGATATAAATCATCCTCAGGCCAACTCCTACGGGGGCACATAGTTTTAGGGAAGTAAGGTCTCTTTATACCTCCCACTCGGTGCTAAAGATTTCTACCGGACTTAGCTCAGATCATTTCAAAGACAATCCATAATAAAGCAATTTCAGTAATACATAAATATATATTGGGAGCCATCATGCTTTCCATCTATCAAAATCAACCACGTTGTGGATTTCTTTCACAGTCGAGTTCAAAATAACTCCATTAAGACCAAAAGGTCAAATCATTCAAAATATCTCAAATATTCAACATCAGCATGCTTCTAACACACACTTTCTAAAAAAACACAATTTCCAATGGGGATTCACGACCCAAATATCAAAATCATGCTAAATATCGTTCAAGATTCATGCTTTCTATCTCCACACATGTAAATTCATCTTTCAAAATCATAAACATCAAGATTTCATAATAATCATCATAAGATATGGGTTCATGCTTCAAATTCATAAAAATCAAATAAACATGATGCCTTTGTAAAGAAAATTACTTTTGGGCACAAGAACGAAAGAGAGTTCTTGTTGGAAAATCTCACATACCTTGAATAATGAACTTTCGGTTCATACTCATTTTTGGGATGTTAATCGTGCCTTTGAATGATTGTTCTTGGAGTTCTTGAACTAGGAACTTGGAATCTTGAATAAATTTGCAGAATTAATGGTGAATTTTGGAGGTTCTTAAAGTTGGACGTTGGAGCTTATGGCTTTCTTTTTGAGGGAATTTGATGAAATATAACATATAATGCTTCTAATAGGCTTTAATATAGGGTTTGGACAGATTTTGGGTGAGGGGGGATGACCAAAATGCCCCTAAAAATCAAATAATACTCGAATCTGTCCTTTGGTGTACTAATTTGATAGTCTGAAGTAGATCAACCATAATGTTTTACTCTGATATCCAAATTAGATGAAACAAATTTCATTAGAAAGAGGACGAAAACTTGATCATTGTGTACGAGGAGTTATGATCGCTTTAAGTTGATCCAAAAATTCACTTTTGGTAGGCTGAAGTAGATCGACCAACACTTTTTGTTCCGATAGACAAATTGGATAAAACCAATTTCATTGGAAAGAGGACTCGTAGAGCTTTCTGCTGATATATAGCAGATCACCCAGATCATTTTGTACAAGGAGTTATGACCGTTTAAATTTAGAGCAAAAATACGGTAGGCCTTAGTACTTTTTCCTGCACATTTTACTGTTCACTACTATTCATGGTTTGATCGGAATGTTCATAACTCATCGCTCGGGTGTCCGTTTTGGATGATCCACATATCGTTGGAAAGATTATTCAATATTATACATAATGGTGCATCATAATCTAAGACATTCCGCACGAAAAATTTATAATTCATTCTAGAAGATAGAACCCAACACGTTTACGCACAAAATTTCAACAAAAAATTTCCCGGGGTATTACATCATCCCCCCTTGGAACATTCATCCTCGAATGACGCTAGACATGCCAAGATTAGATAGGGAATAGAGAATATAACAGAAACCATTCGTTAGACTCATCACCACATCGTTTCACACTCCGAATGCAACATAGAATGTATAAATTCAAGAAACTACAGCTGAACACATAATAAATAACAGCTGAACTGCTGCAACTTTTATCAAAAGTGCATGATTTAGGAAAGAACGGTACCTTCGGATTGATCGGAGTTCGTGGAAAATAGGTGCGGGTACTTGGATCGCATATCCGCCTCAGCTTCCCAAGTTTCACCCTCAATAGATTAGTTTCGCCACAACACCTTCACCAAGGGAACTTCTTTGTTCCTTAGTCTTCAGACACTGAAATCAAGAATCTCAGCAGGAATCTCATCAAAAGAAAGATTTTCTTGAATGTCAGTACTCACAGAGGAATCCACTACCACTACATCGCTAATATGCTTTCTAAGCATGGAGATATGGAATATTGGATGAATAGAGGACTACTCGGAAGGCAACTCAACCTCCTAAGTTACCTTACCAACACGGCTAAGAAATTTGTAAGGACCAACATAATGGGGACTAAGCTTCCCCTTCTTTCCGAATCTCTTCACCCCCCTCATTGGTGAAATTTTCAGATACACTAGGTCACCAACTTCAAACTCAAGGTCTCTCCTTCTAACATCCGTATATGACTTCTGACAACTCTGCGCAGTCTTCAACCTTTCCTTAATCAACTTAACTTTTCTGATAGCCTCAAATATCGAATCAGGACCACTCACAGCCACTTCACCCACCTTGAACCAACCTAGGGTTGATCTACACTTCCTCCCATATAAGGCTTCAAATGGAGCCATGCCAATACTAGAGTGGAAGCTATTATTATAAGCAAACTCTATCAACGGTAAGTGATCATCCCAACATCCCTTAAAGTCAAGTGCACAAGATCTCAATATATCCTCTAAGGTCTGGATGGACCGCTCAGCCTGACCTTCGGTCTGCGGATGAAAAGCAGAACTCAAAAGCACTTGGGTACCAAGACCTTTCTGAAAACCTTTCCAAAATTGTGAAGTGAACTGAGTACCCCTATCCGAAATGATAGACAAGGAAACTCCATGCAGTTTGAGTAGCTCTCGGATATACAATCTAGCATAATCCTCAGCAGTATATGAAGTATGAACAGGCAAGAAATGAGAAGACTTAGTCAACCTATAAACCACAACCCAAATGGAATCATGATGGCGTCGGGAAGGAGGTAAACCAATCACGAAGTCTATATTTATCTCTTCCCACTTCCAGGTGGGAATACTAAACTATTCCATCATACCACCAGGTCTTTGGTGTTCAACCATAACCTTTTTGCATGTTCCACACTTAGCTACAAACGCTACTATATCATTCTTCATGCCACTCCACCAATAGATTTCCCACAAGTCTCGGTACATCTTGGTGGCACGAGGATAAATAGAATATAGCGCCTCGTGCACTTCATCCATAATCCTTTATCTCAGATCATCAACATTTGGGACACACAATCTACCATGAAATCTCAACTCACCATCTCCCCATTGGGAGAAAACCTCTAATTTTTTATCCTTGACTGACCAAACTAGCATCTAAGTATTGATTTTCCTTCACTTCCGAAACTAAGGTGGATTCGAAACTACTCTGAACCCCTATACTACCTTCAGCAGAGTCAAACAACCCAACCTCCAATCTAGACAAACGATGTACATCACGAGCCAGCTCTTTCTTACCTTCTACCACATATGAAACACTACCCATGGACACTCTACTTAGGGCATCCGCCAAAACATTGGCCTTAGCCAGATGGTACAGCACACTCATATCATAGTTCTTTAACAATTCTAACCATCGTCTCTGCCTATGATTCAATTCTCTCTAGGTAAACACATACTGCAGACTCTTATGATTAGTGAAAACATCAACATGGACACCACACAAATAGTGTCTCCAGATTTTCAAAGCAAACACAACAGCAGCCAACTCAAGGTCATAGGTGAGGTAATTTTTCTCATAGAGTTTCAACCGTTTAGAAGCATATGCTATCACTTTATCCTTCTGGATCAATACACAACCCAACCCAACTCTCAAAGAATCACAGTACACCATAAAACCATCAATACCATCAGGCAAAGTCAAAATAGGGGCTGAAGTGTGTCGAGTCTTCAACTCCTAAAAACTCTTCTCACAAGATTCAAACCACAAGAACTTCACTTTCTTTTGGGTCCTGAGTCATAGGAGACTCTATAGAGGAGAAACCCTCAACAAAATGGTGGTAATAGCTAGCTAAACCCAAGAAACTTCGATATCAGTCGGAGAAATAGGTCTAGGCTAATTTCTAACAGCTTTGGTCTTTTAGGGATCAACTCTTATACCCTCAGAAGAAATGATATGACCCAGAAAAGCAACTAACATTAGCCAAAACTCACACTTACTGAACTTGGCAAACAACTTGTGATCTCTAAGGGTTTGCAAGACAGTTTGGAGATGATCAGAATGTTCATCCCCACTACGAGAGTACACGAGTATATCATTGATGAACACTATGACAAACATATCCAGATATGGTCTGGACACTCAATTTATGAGGTCCATGAAAGCTGCTGGGGCATTAGTTAACCCAAAAAACATAACAAGAAACTCAAAATGGCCAAAATGAGTTTGGAAAATAGTTTTCGGGATTTCACACTCATTAACTTTAAGTTGATGATAGTGGGAATGAAGGTCTATCTTTGAGAAATAACTTGCACCTTGCAATTGGTCAAACAAATCATCTATTCTCGAAAGGAGGTACTTATTTTTTACGCTGACTTTATTCAATTGGTCGTAATCAATGCACATACACAAAGAGCCATCTTTCTTTCTCACAAATAAAATAGGAGAACCACAAGGAGAAACAATGGGCCTTATGAAATCCTTATCTAGTAGATCTTTGAGTTTCTCTTTCTACTCTTTAAGTTCTACAAGGGCCATACAACAATGAGAAATAGAAATGGGCTGAGTATCGAGAAGAAGATCAATCCCGAACTCTATCTCTCTATCAGGAGGTATCCCTGGGAGATCATCTGGAAAGACATTAGAAAACTCATTGACGACGTTAACAGACTGGAGAGTTGGAGTCTCAGACTTAGTGTCTTTGAATCTAACCAAATGGTAAATACATCTCTTGGAAATAAGCTTTCTAGGTTTGAGGTAAGAGATAAAATGACTCTTGGGTGACATAGAATTCCCAGACCACTCAAAAATGGATGCACCCAAAAACTAAAACTTGACCACTCGGGTCTGACAATCAATAGAGGCATAACAAGAATACATCCAGTCCATACCCAAAATTATATCAAAATCTACCATGTCTATCTCAATCAGATCAGCCAACAAGACTCTATGAAGAATGGTAACAGGATACTTTTATACACTTTCTGGGCAACAATCGAATCACCCACTGGGGTAAACACTAGGATAGGCTCAGGAATAATCTCAGGACTCATTTCAAAATTCACAACAATCAAAGAAGTAACATCTGAGAAACTGGATCCAGGATCCAAAACAGCATACACGTCAAACTAAAATATATGAAGCATACCAGTTACAATATCGAGAGAGTCCTTCTGTTCCTGGTGGGAAGGTAAAGCATAGAATCTATTCTGGCGCTGCCCGCTAGTATTGCTTGAAGAGGAGCCCTGAGCTAGGGCTGGGCGAGTCACTGAAACTAGAGCACTAACAGTCAGTTTGGGTCTGAGGGCGATAGTCACGACGCCCTTGTCCATCCTGTGGACAATCTCTAACTCTGTGATCCATGTCACCACACCAGAAATAACCCCTCTTCTCACCCCAACACTCACCCAAATGAGCCCTATAATACTAAGGACACAGGGGATATTTTAGCTTACTGCCAGCACTGTACTGCAACCTGGATGCATATGACCTGCTACCTTGCTCCTGGCTACCTCTAGGCATGGGAGCACTAGAAGATGATGGTACTGACATAGATGAATGATCTTGATACTGAGAGCGACTCCTTCCTTACGATCTAGTCTGACCCTGTCCGTGCTGCTCGAACCTAGCTATCTTATTCCCTCTCATTCTATCTCTCTCCTTAATCTTGTCTGCGTCAATCTATTGGGCATAAGTCATCAGCCTAGAAAGATTTATCTCACTATTTAGCATAGCAAACCTACACTCCTTAACCACATAATTAGACACTCCAGTTACAAACATACTCATACTAGCCTGATTATCAGCCACTAAGTCAGGAGCATACTTGGCCAACTAATTGAACTTTAGACAGTACTCTCTAACAGTCATAGAGCCCTTTCGTAGGTTCATAAACCCCTTCACCTTCACCTCCCTCATCTCCAAAGGGAAAAACTTATCCAGGAATGCATCTTGGAACTCTTGCAAAGTTGTAAGGACAGCTCCCTCACCTCTACCTTTTATCCATGAAATAACCCAATCATAAGCAAGGCCTTTCAACCTATACATATCTAACTCCACACTATGTTCCTCGGATATATGCATCACCTGAGTAATGTTCTGTACCTCCTCTAAAAACAACCGTGGATCTTTATCAGACTTGGACTCATAGAATTCTAGAGTATTCATCCGCATGAAGTCATGAATCCTTGCAGCAGCTTAATCACCTCCCTGCTGCTGCGAAGCCGGGGGTGTGTTGACCTAAATATTTGCAGTAACAGCTTGGGCCAGCGCCTGAAAGGCTGCCTAAAATTCAGCATGAGACACTTTTTCATTCAATGGGTCAGCGGGTTGAGGTTGCTAACCATTATTATTTCTTCTTGGTCTACATGGAGGCATATTTCTGAAAGAGGAGAGCATGAATCAAAAGCAGAGAGAGACACTTTAAGCGCGATAGACTTCTGAAAGAAAGAATCACACTTTTTCCTAAAACATCTTATAGCTTCTTGCTCATAGATATGGTGCGCTACACACCGATGATCAAGACTCTACATAATGAGGCTTGTCAGACTCCCTAGGACACGTTAAAACCTTAGGCTCTGATACCAAGTTTGTAACGCCTCAGAAAATGGGTCTCAGAGCATCACATGGTGCTTGAGGCTACGAGTAGCCCCAAGCTAACCCTTTGATCCATTTTCATTAAATTTAAAACAAATCTATAGGGTTTCCATAAATAACCCTCAAATATTAATTGAGTAATCATTATCCAAGAATGAAAGAATTTCAGAAAGATAAAAAAATATGACTTATTAGTCAACTCCCAACATCTATACTAGACTGACAAGCCTCTAAGAAAATCAATAAAACCAGTGAGCCATTGAGACATGCCCCAACTGACTCATACTCAGTTATCAACTGTAAATAATTCTGTGAAACGAACATCAGACATCACATCCTCGGAACATGAGAACTCACCACAACAGAAGATGTAGAATAGTGTGTCTAAAGAATGACTGTCGAACCTAGAACTGAGCACCTGAACCTATATTCTAAGAAAATACAGCCCATATCCGAAGATGTAGACCAGTACCATGGAAAGGAACCAAGTATATAGGGGTGTAAGTAGTTGTATAAACATTATCATCATAAATCTTTATAAAAAAATATACAGTATGTATGAAATACTTCATAGCTCAAAGAAAATCATCATAATCATTAGAGGATGAAATAAGTACAATAACATATGTAAGTTATCATATAATTTGTCAATCATTTTCAGTTCATCAAGAATATCAATTCTCATAATGTAAATATTATTTAAATCTTTCAAAAGAATAACTTTCACAATTCCACTTTCAAATCACTTTACCACTCACCATAGACACAAGGAAACACACAAACACTGAGAGTTCCTACAATCGCCATAAACTATGTGAGCTACATGTAGTCCAATGTACAACCCACGTTGGGGAGAGCTGTCCTATCTTTTCCATCGGAGTAGGACTATCGATATCAAATCTACACAAACTAGTGATCACTATATAAATCAGCCTCAGGCTCACTCCTAAGAGGGTACATAGTTCTAGGGAAGTAAGGTTGCTTTATACCTCCCACTCGGTGCTAAAGATTTCTACCGAACTTAGCTCAGATCATTTCAAAGACAATCTATAACAAAACAATTTCAACAATATATAAATATACATCGGGAGCCATCATGCTTCCCATCTATCAAAATCAACCACGTTGTGGATTTCATTCACACTCGAGTTCAAAACAACTCCATTAAGATCAAAAGGTCAAATCATTCAAAATATCTCAAATATTCAACATCAACATGCTTATAACGCACACTTTCTAAAAAAACACAATTTCCAATGGGGATTCATGACCCAAATATCAAAATCATGCTAAATATTGTTCAAGATTCATGCTTTATATCTCAACATATGTAAATTCATATTTCAAAATCATAAACATCAAGATTTCATAATAATCATCATAAGATATGGGTTCATGGTTCAAATTCATAAAAATCAAATAAAAATCATGCCTTTGTAAAGAAAATTACTTTTGAGCACAAGAACGAAAGAGAGTCTTTTTGAGAAACCCCACATACCTTGAATGATGAACTTTAGATCGATACTCATTTTTGAGATATTAATCATTTCTTTGAATTATTGTTCTTGGAGTTCTTGAACTAGGAACTTGGAATCTTAAATAAATTTGTAGAATTAATGGTGAACTTTGGAGGTTCTTGAAGTTGGATGTAAGAGATTAGGATTTTCTTTTTGAAGGAATTTGATGAAATATACCATATAATTCTTCTAATAGGCTTTAATATAGGGTTTGGACGAATTTTGGGTGAGGGGGAATGACCAAAATGCCCCTAAACAATCAAATAATTCTCAAATCTGTGCTTTGGTGGACTGTTTTGATAGTCTGAAGTTGATCAACCATAACGTTTTACTCCGATATCTAAATTGGATGAAACTAATTTTATTAGAAAGAAGACTATAATAAATTTCTGTTGATATATAGTATCTCACAAAGATCATTGTGTACGAGGAGTTATGATCGCTTGAAGTTGACCCAAAAATTTACTTTTGGTAGGATCAAGTAGATTGACCATAACTTTTTGCTCCGATAGACAAATTGGATAAAACTAATTTCATTAGAAAGAGAACTCGCAGAGCTTTCCATTGATATATTGTAGATCACACAGATCATTATGTACAAGGAGTTATGATCATTTAAATTTGGAGCAAAAATATGCTTGGCCTCAGTACTTTTTCCTGCATGTTTTACTATTCATTACTATTAATGGTTCGATCGGAATGTTCATAACTCATCGCTCAGGTGTCCATTTTGATGATCCATATAACATTAGAAAGATTATTCAATACTCTACGGAATGGTGGGTCATAATCTAAGATATTCCTCTTGGAAATTTTATAATTCATTCTAGAAGATAGAACCCAATACGTTTAAGCATAAAATTTTAACAAAAAATTCCCCGAGGTATTACACAGTCAATGACAAAATCAGTTCTATGCTTTACCATCCCACTAGGATTAGGAATATTTTCTAGATATTATTACTAGCATTCTATGTGTCTTTCATCTTGATGTTTATGTATTGTTAGACCCTGGGCCAAATGTCTCTTATGTGACCCCGTTAGTTGCTGTGAATTTTGAGATAAGTTCTGAAAAGATCCCTGATCCTTTCTTGGTTTCTACCCCTATTGGTGAGTCAGTAGTTGCTGAATAAATCTATAAAAAGTGTCCTATCACTCTCCTTCATAAAGTTATGTTAGCAGACTTGATAGAGTTAGATATGGTTGATTTTAATCTTATTCTTGGTATGGATTGGCTCCATTCTTGTTATGCTTCTATAAATTATAGAACCCATGTAGTACAGTTTTAGTTCCTAGATGAGCTAGATTTTGAGTGGTCAGGTAATTCAGTGTCTCCCAAAAGTCATTTCGTATCTTACCTTAAAGACAGAAAGTTGATATCCAAAGGTTGCATTTACTACCTTGTTCGAGTCAAAGACATAAAGTTTAAGACTCTAACAATTCATTCAGTCAGTGTAGTTAATGAGTTTCCTAATGTTTTTCCAGAAAATCTTCCAAGGATACCTCCCGATAGAGAGATAGAATTAGGTATTCCTTCTCCCAGATACTCAGTCAATTTCTATCCCTATTTATCATATGGCTCCCAAAGAGCTTAAGGAGTTGAAAGAGCAACTCAAAGCTCTTTTCGATAAAGGTTTCATAAGGCCTAGTGTTTCTCCATGGGGTGCTCCTATCCTATTCGTGTCAAACAAAGATGTTTCTTTACGAATGTGCATTGACTATCCTCAGCTAAATAAGGTCACAGTCAAGAACAAATATCCTCTTCCTAGAGTTGATGACTTATTTTACTAACTCCAAAGTGCAAGTTATTTCTCAAAAATATAACTTAGATCCGGTTATCATTAGCTTAAGGTAAGGGAATATGATATCCCAAAGACAACTTTTAGGACCTTTTATGGTCTTTTTCAGTTTCTAGTCATGTCTTTTGGGCTAACCAATATTCCAGCAGCTTTTGTGGACCTCATGAACCTAGTGTTCAAACAGTATCTAGACATGTTGTCATAGTATTCATAGATGATATCCTTGTATAATACCATAGTGAGGATGACCATGTAGATTATCTTAGAATTATCTTGCATACTCTTAGGGATCATCAAATTTTTACCAAATTCAGCAAGTGTGAATTTTGGCTAAGATCAGTAGCCTTTCTCGGTCATATTGTTTCTACCGATGGCATTAGAGTTGATCCCAAAAAGACAAAAGCCATATGAAATTGGGCTAGACCAATCTCTCCATTAGACATTAGGAGTTTTTTAGGTCTAGCTAGTTATTACAGTTGTTTTGTTGAAGATTTCTCATCTGTTGCATCCCCTATGTCTAGACTGACCCAAAAGATAGTTAATTTTCTGTGGTTAGATTTCTGCGAGAAACGTTTATAGGAGTTGAAAACTCGACTCACTTCAGCCCTATTTCTAGCGTTACCCGATGGTACAAATAGTTTTCTCGTATATTGTGATGCCTCTAAAGGTTGTTAGGGTTGGGTGTTAATGCAAAAAGGTAAGGTTATAGCCTATTCCTTTAGATAGTTGAAGCCTCACAAAAATAATTACCTAACCCATGATCTTGAATTAGCTGTTGTGTTCTTTGCATTAAAAATCTAGAGGCACTATCTATACGGTGTGCGTGTTGATGTGTTCATAGACCATAAAAGCTAGAAATATGTGTTTACTCAGAGGAATTTAAATCTGTGGTAGAGAAGATGGATAGAATTGTTGAAAGATTAGGACATGAGTGTGTTGTATCATCCGGGCAAGGCCAATAGTGGAAGATTCCCTTAGTAGATTGTCTATGGGCAGTGTTGGTTATATGGAGAATGATAAGAAAAAGTTAGCTCTTGAGGTTGGTTGACTCAGGTAAAGGGAATATTTGGGTTTAGAGAAGTTCCAAACCGTCCCTAGTTTTGGAAGTAAAGGAGAAATAAGACATGGATTTTAATTTGGTCAAACTGAAGGAGTCAGTTAAGGAGAAGAAGGTAGAAGTTTTCTCCCAAAGGGGAGATGGCATGTTAAGATAGCAGAATTGATTGTGCTTGCCTTTTATTGATGAGTTGATACAGGGGAGATGGCATGGTGTGCATTATTCTATTCATCAAAGTGTTACCAAGATATACCGTGTCCTACGGGAAATCTATTGGTGAAATGGTATGAAGAGAGATATAGCGGAGTTTGCATTTAAGTGTACAATTTGTCAAGAGGTTAAGGTAGAGCACCAAAGACCTGATGGTATGTTGCAAGAGTTTGGTATCCCCACTTGGATGTGGGAAGAGATGAATATGGATTTTGTGACTAGTTTACCCCATTCGCGTAGTCATCATAACTCAGTTTTTGTTATTGTAGATAGATTGACTAAGCCATCTCATTTCTTGCTAGTTCACATGTCTTATACTGCTGAGGATTATGCTAAGTTGTATATCCGAGAGTTAGTCAGATTGCATGGATTTCCCTTGTCTATCATCTTATATAGGGGTACTCAATTTACTTTACAGTTTTGGAGATTTTTTTAGAAGGGTCTTGGTACGAAAGTTTATCTTAGTTCATCTTTCCACCTTCAGACAAATCGTCAAGCAGAGAGGTCGATCTAAAATCTTGAAGATATACTGAGGGCATGTTCTATTAATTTCAAAGGAAGTTGGGATGACCATTTGCCATTGATTAAGTTCACTTATAATAACATCTACCATTCTAGCATTCAGATGGTCCCGTTTGAGGCTTTTAATGGGAGGAGATATAGATCACCCATAGGTAGGTTTGAAGTGGTTGAGACCACTTTTCTTGGGCATGATGTAGTATTTGAAGCAATATAGAAAGTTAAGTTGATTAGAGAGAGATTGAAAATAGGTCAGAGTCATCAGAAATCATATGTAGATGTGAGAAGAAGGGACCTCGAGTTTGAGGTTGGTGATTTAGTGTATTTGAAAAATTCACCTATGAAAGGGGTGAAGAGATTTGGCAAGAAGGGGATGCTTAGTCCCCGATATGTTGGCCCTTATAGAATTCTGACTCATTTTGGGATAGTAGCTTATGAGCTTCATTTTCACACAGATATGTTAGCCGTTCATCCTGTATTCCACATCTCTATGCATAAGAAGTGTATCGTGACTCCAGGATTTTAATTCCTTTAGAAAATGCAGATATTCAGAACGACCTTTCATATGAAGAGATTCCAGTTGATATTTTAGATCATTGGATCTGAAGACTAAGGAACAAAAAAGTTCCCTTGGTCAAAGTTCTTTGGCGGAATCTGTCTTTTGAGGGTGCCACTTGGGAAGAAGAAGCAGATATACGAGCTAAGTACCCTCACCTTCTTTCCACAAACTCAGATTTAGCCTAAGGTAATACTCTTTCTTGATTCTGTTCTATTCTAATTGTATATTCAGCTATATAGTTGGCCTCATGTAAGTTCATGCACTTAAAGAATTACATAGAAGATCAAAATGATTTAGATTCAGTTGTTCAATTTATTTCAATTGTGCATGATATCTTATAGTCTCAGATTCCTCAGTATTCTCAGCTTATCTAGCCACATTCGAGGGAGAATGTTCCAAAGGGAAAGATATTGTAATACCCCATACCTTTTCTAATTAAAATCCACCCTAGAATGTTAAGGGATAGTTTCCAAAATGAAGAATAATAATTTCGTGTGAAATGTTCCATATTTAGACCTCCAATTGTATGAGAAATTTTATAAGATTTCAAAGGATATAAGATATGCCTAAAATCAATGACCGAGCGAGAAATTAGGGCTATTTTAAGCATCAGCCATAAAACGCTGTGATTTGGTTCCTTAGCACGTCGCGGAGATGGTTTAAATGATAATTGTAAATTTCCACTAAGACTACATAATTTTGGTGCGTTGCATAGAGGCCCAATTTCCCGTTTGACAATTTCCAGTGAGACCTCGTGATACTGGCACATCGCGCCAGTGGTCAAATGACAAAGTTAAGGGGCTCCGCAATTGTGGTGCATCACTGTGAAAGCCTAGTTCCCGTTCATTCATTTCCAGTAAGCCACCACGATAGTGGTGCGTCGTGGTGGCCACCCAGTTTGAAAAAAGATTGTTTTTCCAGTTCCATTGCAAAGATTAAAAGGGGTACTTTGGTAATTCTCCCATCCCCTAATCCATCTTAAACAATGAATTAAACACCTTCTAAGCACTTTAAATCCACTTTTCATCAAGTCTTTCTCAAGCAAAACCCTCGTTCAACAAACTTTCTCCCTAATAAATCCAAATTCCTTCATTAATTCTGTAAGGAGATTCAATATTAAGAATCCCCAATTCAATAACTCTAAGAATTCATCTCCAAAGCAAGACTAGAGATCCAAGATTAAAGTCTTAGCATATAATTCATCAATTGAGGTTTGTGGGGTTATAAACAAGGATACTCCTTTCATACTTGTTCCCAAAACTTATTTTAATAATGAATTCACTGAAGTTTATATTATTTCCCATGAAATTGAAGTTAGGTTTTATACCCATTAATGTTATTTACAAGCATATGATATTTCCAATGATTTAGAAGTTGAATTACAAGATTATGTTCATATTTTCATGCATATTAAAAAAATTTCTAGATTTTGAGTTGAATTATCAATGTTTACATCATCAAGCATGAACATTTAGATGTTTTAACAGTGACATTGATACATGGGTCACTAAGCCCTAATTTAAGATTGCTATTTCTAGAATGTTGAGCTATAAGCACCCTATGATCAGATTCCTTTTAGATTACTGATAAAGATTTGACCTTTTTGTCTCAGAATAGATATGAAATCCACTTTACAGATTTATATTATAGATTTAGCTATACAGATATACACTTGGTTTTTATTACAAACCATTACACTATCTTAAGGTGGATTTTCCTTAGAATGACCATACAAATTCAATGCGAGTAGTATTTAGCACCGAGATGGGTACATTACTATGATTGCATACCTCAAAACTATGTGCCAACCAAGGATTTAGATTATTCCCACTTCTATGTGGATGACATACATGTTATCAGTTAGATAGGTTATACTCCCTAGCAAGAGTATGACCCATCTCCCCAACCTTAGGATTCCTTCTTAGGGGGACAAGAACGTTCGACTCCATGAATGCTCACATGGTTTATGTTTGTTAAGAGAACCTCCCTACAAGATAACAAAAAATATTAATAGAAAATCTTTTAGAAAAACCAAGTGTAAAGGCTCACAAACTTACTCAAATATTATTTTACTTAAGATATCAAATTACAGAATTACAACTTTTAGTTTCAGATATAAAATGGTAAGCCCTTTAGCACTTAGCCAATATGTTTTGCGAATAGAATAGAAATACAGATCTTAGAACTAAGTGTTATGACTAACAAGATTTATATTATCTTTTTTACTATTCATGATTTATGATCTTCAGATTCCAGATTACTCAAGCCAGTGTGAGTAATTTACATTTAGCATACATGATTTTATAAATTGTGATTATATTGCTTACTTATTGCATTCACCCCTATATACTCAGTACATCATCAAAGTACTAATTCACATATATGTCTATGTGCTACATTGTCTCATAATGTAAGTTTAGGTGCTCAGTCTCAGCAGCGTGAGTGATTTCATAGAATCTCATCAACATCCATGTAGTTTGTGAGTCCTCATAGTTCAAGGACTTAACTATTAAAAATACCTATTTTATTAGTTGGTGTTTCATTATTCATTTTTGATAGTTTAAGTCAGCTGGGACCTTTCCCAGTGACTCTCGAGACTCAATCAGTAGCGGCTTGTCGAACTACTAGATTAAGTTTTAGACTTTTGATTCAGTATTCACATTTTTTAGTATTATTTTACTAAGACTCATGAGATTAGTAGGTTTCAGATAAGATTTCTACATTTATTATGTTTCCATATTCATATTTCCCTAATGTTGAGATTCAGATATATTAGAAAAGTAGCCAGGGTTAGCTCAAGACAACTTGTAGTTTGGAGCACCGTGTGGCAACCCAGAAATCACATTTTGAGGGGTTACACTAACCAACTCTCTAAGGTAGATCTTGCCATAGTCCTCGGTTGAATAAGAAGTATGGATTGGCAAGAAATAAGATGATTTGGTCATCTTGTCTATTATAACCCAAATAGAATCACGATGATGCTGGATATGAGGCAAACCCATCACAAAGTCCATGTTCTCTTCTTCCCATTTCTATTTAGGAATACTAAACTCCTTCATGGACCCACTAGGATTTTGGTTCTAAATATTAACCTGCTGACACATAGATCACTTATCAAGAAACTCTGCAATATCTTTCATCATTCTACTCCACCAATAGATCTCCCACAAACTACGGTACATCTTAGTGGTCCCTGGGTGAATCGAGTAATGCGCACCATGCGCTTCTGCAAGGATTTGCTGCCATAATTCATCTACACCTATGATAACACTCTAATTACACTCTTGAATGGGTGTAAGCGATCGTTGCCAATATAAAACCCAAATAGGGTGGGGTCGAATCCTACAGGGAATAAGGAGTAAACTCAAGCCGTTTACAATTTAATTCACTGGTAGATTACTGTTTCCTGAAATGGGGGTTTTAGTTTTGCAGAAAATTGTTTATCACGTTGAACTTAATGTTTGTAACCAAGATTTTATGAGATTGCTAGGATTATGTTCACTAGGGCTTACAGAACATGACAGATGCTACCATTAACTCAAGGTTCTCACGGTGGTTAGAATGATAAGCTATCTTTATCGATAATATGCTTAAACGTCTCTCTTCCTCTTTTATTGTCTAATTTCCTAATCCTCTCAGACTTAGGGAACTGCAACTCACTGCCCAGATTTTACCTCAGGTTAATCAACCTTATTACAACACTGACTATTAAATGAAGCCTTTTCGAGTCCCGACTGATAATTCACTTCCAACTATTTATGATTTCTTACTCAAGCAAACCAAAGTAAGTACGCCTATTGTTTACAACCAACAAACATAAATTCTAATCTCAGAATTACCAAGAAATCCTAACACTTATTAAACCTTGAGTAATTAATTAACACCTTATCATGACCTAACCCTAGATTCCATAATCCAGGTTAAGAGTGTTTAGTTACTCGTGATACAAGAAATAAGCACACAATTTGAATTCATAACTGCAAAGATTAACTTACAAGAATGAAAAAAAAACAAAAGTGTTCTTGTAATTGAATCACAAGGCAAAACTCAAAAATATTGATCTTAGAGAGAGTGAGGAAAAAAATCGTATATTGTCAATATGTCAATGGATAGCTGGATAGATCGATAATTTTATATTCATTAAAACCCAAAAACAAGGCTTTAAAATAGTAAATCCTAAATAAGGAAATAAAATTTAAAGTTTCAGACTTTCTTCAGGATAGACGACGGCGCCCATGAAGGCCTATCACGAACGTCGTCAGAGTCTCTACAATTTCAGCTTCTGCTGCCTAAGGTTGACGACGACGGTGACGTCCTATCAGGATCTTGACAGCGTGTCATGAAGGTCATCACAAAGATTTCTGCAACTCCCATCTTCTATTTAGGGTTGACGACACACGTGACAGCCTATCTCCGGGCTAACAACGGGTCATGGATGTCGTCAGCCATACTTAGCTCTCTATCTCCTTTTGATTTCAGTCATTTTGCTTCTTTTATTGGTGTTTCCCCCTTTTCTCTGCTTTTTCTACAAAATCAAAGTAAACTAATCAAAAACGACTAAAGTTGCCCAAGACTTTGCAATTATTTAGAGTTAAAAGCTTCAAATATGTTAGCATGGGCTCACACATCAACACCCTCAACTTAAACAATTTCTTGTCCTCAAGCAACCAAAACATAACTAAGAGCATACAAAGTATAATTCGGCAGCTAACTACTCATATCAGTTTAGAATATATGCACCATCGCCAAGGTCAGTCAAAATAAGAGCAACATTGTCTATAATTGGAAACACCCATAAAACTTAGAAGGATCAAAATATGGCAAAAATTTTAAAAATAACAACCCACCACATACCCAAATCACACTATCCGAACAAGACAGTGATTAGCAATATACCTAGTGTGCCCTCGCAACAAACAAATACCATTTTCACTTATATCAGAATTTATAAACAAAGGGATAAACACAAGACTCACTCTCAAAATTAAGTTTCAATATTGCACATCAAATGACATAGGCTTTCCCTTACAGTCAGTACCTAAGTCTTAATACAGGTCAGTTAGGATCACTATAGGGCTTTTCTTAAGCTTTTAAAGTAGGCTAGGGGATGGTATGATATTCATGGATATTTCAGAGTGACTAAGTCTCCTTGACACTACATTAGACTCTTGGGGTTTCAATTCTTAACCTTCTTTTCTTCCCTCTTTTATTTATCATACATGCTCAAGATGGATGCAGTCTTTTCTAAACTAATTATCTTTTTACCATTTTTCACACTGTTTTCTCTTTTCTTATTTCTTTTTCACCGCACCTAGCTTTTTATTCATCGTTCATATTCTACCTCTCTTCATACACATATTGCATCATGCACCCCTATAATAGCCATCCTCAACCTAGGTTATTTGCCTAAATAAAGGTGCACAGTGTTTAAAGAAGACAAGGGCTAAGACAGGTTCATTGTGATATAAATGGAAAGGTGAAAGGTATACAAGAAAGAAATAGGCTATTGAGGCTCAAACAGGGATCAAAGGATATTGTTCACATTAGGAAGGTCATTCAGGCTAAAATGGGCTGACATGCAAAAATAGCCTATGATCCTTTTCTAATGCCTATCCTATGTCTATGGCATGAATAATAGGGCAAGTTCTTGATTCAATGCACAATAGAAATTGAGTAAGACCTAAGACACACATGGCACACAAGTATCTTTCATATTACTAATTATCCAGTTCATGCACTTATTTAAAACAGGCCATTTATTTGCCATACTAACACCACAAAAAGATACATAGTAGTCACAATGGATGCAATTCACATAGTACACAATAGATCAGACCATTAGATAGGTACTCAAAAATCACAGAATAAGCTAACTGCATCAAATACTTGTACTACTCCGAATTATCTACAAAATATGTTACAACAACAATTTATCGTACACCCTCAACTTAAAATCAAAAATAAGATGCACTAAGGGTTTGGTTATACCTGAAGACAGTCAAGCACATGGATCCTGGATCTTCGACCCTGCTACTGCATCATCTGCTATCTTTTCCCCATCAGGAGCATCTAGCTTTGTAGTGGTTGGAGCCTAGCTAGATGAAGCACTTGTAGCCGTATCTCTTATGGTTGCCTCCTATTTCTCAGTATCATCTAGGGACTCTAATCTGGATTTCTTCACCTCTTTCTTATCAGCCTTCTTTTTCACCTTCTTTTTTGCTTTTCTTTCTTTCTCACTATTTGGATTTTCTCTCTTATTCTTGCCCTTCTTTTCCCCTATTTTCTTCTTTTTCTTTGAGGAGTCTGCAGTGATATCAAGTATAGGAATTTCTTCCTCCAATTCTTCCACAACCAGACCTAGTAGCATCATAATTTGGTGTTGCTGCAACACCCCAACATCTACCTTTAATTTATTCAATGCAGCCTTGAATGCAACAAGATCAGCACCTGTCATCTTCTTTGTCCGAGCATCAAATCTGTTCTCCAAATCTTCAACTCTCGCAGGCAATGTCATAAAGGGCTCTAGTGCATCCTTGATTCTTTTGTCTAGAGTAGCAGCAAAATGGTTGGCAAAGTAATATAGTTTTTCCTTGCACCACTTGGCTTGGTTAGCCACCTTCCTGATAGCAATTGGCTGAAATGAAGAAGTTGTTGCTGCTGGAGGAACAGAGGGGACAACTTCAGTCTCAGGCACTGAAGCTACCTGTGCTGAAGAATCCTGGACATCTATATGATGTGCTTCTCCTGCAACTATAATCGGAGGGTCCACTGCTACCTCTGCACCCCTATCAAGCCTAAGTCCTGGATGCACCTCATCAAATCCAATGTTGTTGTGAGTCTTTCGGGCACAAATATTTTCATCAACTCCTATAATATTTGGCACCTCAGCAGCTCTGTACAATTCTGTAATAAGATAAGGAAAAGGATAAGTAGTGTCAGTACTTAAAATCCTTATCTTCATCTCATCCGCAATGATTTCCCCAAATTTCAAGAAAAGCTGCTATACAAAGCTTGCTACCAAAATAGCCCAGTCATTGCCCAAAATATTATCTCCCTCAGTAGGCATTAGTCAAACTCGCACTATGGCCCAAAAATTTTTTACCTCCTCAGTCAATGAGAACTTATAGATTCTCTCATTTGGGTTTGTCACCTGATCCGATTGTCTGTCAACTATCTGAGCATAAAATAATGGTGTGGTTGCCTGAGGTATGATGTATGGGCTGTGCAAGAATCTGTTGATGGTCCTAACTGAAACATCAACCATTTTCCCCTTACCCAAACTCTATCAAGAAGAGGCTAATCTGCTACTTTCTCAATTGGTTTGCATATGTTCTCCAATCTAGCTTAGTAGTTCGCATAGAACTCCCGAACTAGTGTGGAACAAAATGAAACTCCCCCTTCTGTAGTCCATTCTAAGACATATTCCTTGAATTTCTTCTCCACTTTAGGGTATCTGCTCAACCTTTTCATGATGATCATCTTTTATTCATAGATTGTCCTCTTCGCATTCCTTCTATTAGTTCTTTGCAGCCCAACAATATAGATAACCTCAGCTCTAGGAATTTTTCATCTAGCATTGATCCTTACTTCTGGGTTCTTACACTTGATAAGAGTCCTCTGAGGTGAAGACTCTTGATCATTTTGTTTCTTAGTGGATGGGGACCCAGAAGTTATTTCCTCGGACTTAGATTCTTCAGACTCTTATTGATCCCCTTCATCAGAGTTAGCATGTTCAGACTCATGTTGTTCAGAATCACCCTTTCTAGACCCCTCTTGCTCAGAAGCTATGGTCAACTCAGTATCATCAGTGTCCTCTACCTTAATTGGTGGAGGTTGTGGAGTTTTCTTTGGACTTTGTTTCTTTCCCTTCATGCGCAAGGGTTTGTCCTCCTAATAGTTAAATTCCTCAATGAGGAGCTTACGAGGTATATCATTTTTTGCCTCTTCCTTTGTTTATGTGGGACTCTTTCTTTTTGGTGCCATTTTAAAGTACCTGATGGAGCTCTTAAACTAAAGTCACGCACCAAAGGAAGAGAGAAGGGGGAAAATTTTCTTGATTATTTAGTGTAACCCATACACAAAGGAATATTGTTTTATTGGAGTGTTTTTGCAAAGGATGGGAAATATTTTAACTAAGGAAAGAAATAACTAAAGAAAAAAAAGTTAAAAGCAGTGGAAATTTTATAAGGTTCGCAATTTGGGCCGGGTCGGATCTGCTTAAAGTTAGGCCCAGTTTTTCAGATTTTAGGCTTTGGGATGACGACGATTTGTGATGGCTTGTCAGGAGTATGATATTCATTCATCATCATCGTCACCCTAAAGTAGAGAATTTCTCCACGCTGATCTAACTGACAACAATCGTGATAGTTTGTCACAGTTGTGACGGCTTGTCACGGATGTCGTCATGACCTTCCAGATGTCCTTTTTAATTTTTCCACCTTCTCTATACTAAATCCTAATTTTAAAAATAAATATACTTGGTTAAATATAAAAACTTTGGATTGCCTCCCAATAGAGCCTGATTTATTGTCGCGGCACGACTGGGTCATCTTGATTACTTAGATTTCACCAAAACAACCTGTTGATCCCCATTTTCCATCATCATAGAAGATGTCAAAGATCACGAAGACATTCATATCATTTTTTTGCAACATGGGTTGATGCAGTTTGAAGTTTTCCTCTTTCTTACCAAACCTAAATTTAAGCTAGTTCAACTCCATGTCCACTATTAATCTTCCTATCTCTAAGAATGGCCTACCAAAAATAACGGGTACCTCAATGTTTGCATCACAATCCAATACCACAAAATTAGCAAGAAGAATAAAGTCTGTCACTTTCACCAACACATCATGCAAAATTCCAACTGGTCGCTTTATCAAATTATCTACCATTATGAGTCGCATGTTAGTGGGTGTAGAAGCTTCAAAACTAATCTTCTTATATACAACCAATGGCATCAGATTCACGCTGGCACCCAAATAACATAATGCCTTTACAAAATTTAGAGACCCAATTTTACATAAAATAGTGAACGCTCCTGGGTCTGCCTTCTTTTCCACTAAGAATCATGTGGAAACTATGATGCAATGGTGGATATTGTCCACCTGCTCACTACTGACCTTTTTTTTTTGTGATGAGGTCTTTCATGAACCTTGCATAGCTTGATATTTGCTCAAGTGCTTCAATCAAAGGCATATTAATTGTCAGTTGCTTGAGCATTGCCTTGAGCTTTCCAAATTTTGTATCCTCGACCTTTTTCTTAAATCGTTGAGGAAATGGAGGTGGTTTCCAAGGAATAGTCTATAACAAAACTTTCTCTTCCTTCGCCGAAACATCAGCAGAACTATCCAGCTTTTTAGACTCCACTGTATTACTTTTATTGGGTTCATCATCTCTTACCTCATTTTCTATTAATTTGCCCACAGAAGGTCCTAATAACAGCTTACCACTTTGAGTGGTAATCTCCATACATGAGCCATCATTCAGTGGATTTTGAACTGTATCACTAAGTAAAGTATCACTTTTTCTTTGGTTTAGTGTAGCAGAAAGTTGACTTATCTGCTACTCCAACTGCTTAATAGAAGTAGAGCATCAGCTAACCAACTGACTAAGGGTAGAGAATTCACTCTTCATAGTAGTTACCCCTGAGTTGGTAGCTTTCACTCCTTTCAACAACTTTTCCATCATGTCTATTATGGATATCTTGCACAGGAAATTTGTTGCAGTATCCTGACTTCCAGGAGGAACATACCAACCACTCCTGTTATTATTGCTTCTCCAATGTCCTTGTCCCCTATATTTATAATCAGGCTTGTCATAAAAGTTCCAAACTTGGTTCCCTAGGCTATTGCCTCAGAAACCCCCCTGATTACTCACATAATTTGACTCTTCATATGCACTCATAGCCATAGTACCCTGAGATTCCACAGCCTTAACCATTTTGGTCTTGCCTGACAGTAAGTGCTTGGTGAACAAGTCCTTATGTTCCTTTAAGTGGGCTATGTACTGGTCTCACTCCTTACCCTTTCTGCACTGCTCTGATGTCATACCACCAGAAATAGTTAGACTAGCCACCACAAAATCCCTGGTGTGCCAAGCCCAACTCTGCTTGGTCATTCTATTCAGCATGTCTGAAGCATCCAGAAAAGAGAGGTCAATGAACGAACAACCTACAATATTTTTTACAATTGGCTTTGTATCAGATTTGAAAGCTCTATACAAAGTCTCCATCAAGTGCAAGTCCATTATGTTATGATTCAGATATTGAGCCAGCTTCTTCATAAATGTCTCCTAAGTTTCATGCAATTCTTCAGTTGGAAGCTGTCTGAAGTTACTGATTTCGTCCCTCAGCTGTACCCTCCTGGAGGGTGGAAAGAACCATTCGAGGAATTACTCTTTCAACTGTCTCCAATTGGTTATAAAATTGGGCTCTAGCTCATTTAACCACATTGTTGCCTCTCCAGAAAGAGACGATGGAAATAATCTCAACCTGATCGTATTCTGGCTCACTCCTGGGTTGTCAAAAGATTTTTAAATGGTGATGAAGTTCACCAAATGCATGTTCGGATCATCACCAGGCAAGCCTCCAAACAACCACTTTAGATTCAAGAGTTGGATCATGGTGCTTGTTATGCTGAATTTTGCACCGAATGCCAACGATGGAGGAATTTTAGCATCCATTTCACCACTCCATCCATTACTTCATCATATTCATCAGCCTTATATTGAATAGGCTGTTGACATACCTTTCTTGGACTGGACAATTTCTGTTGACATTTTATTGCACTGGTGCAGTAATTTGCTTAGCTCGCCTTGAGTTTTGGGTATTCTGCAATTACTCATCACCCAAGTCTTCATCATTTGGGTTCTACTGATGTACTTTTTGACCCAAATTCTATACGTTCTCCTGAGCCCTGGCTAAAGTGGCTAGTCTGTCCGCCTTCTGTTGTTCAGCCATTCTCTCTATTAGCTGAGGTTCTGAATTGATTAGTAATAACTATTCTCCAGAGCTTCTTGTTTTTTGCATAAACATCAAAGTACCTACAATATACAAAAACAACAAATAAATGTAAATCAAGGAGACTTAAATAATATCAAATTAGCGCACACAAACTTTCAGTTTACAACCGTATTCCCCGGCAATGGTGCTATTTTTAATAACACTCAAATTACACTATTTAATGTGTGTAAGAGATCATTGTAAATATAAAACCCAACTAGGTTGGGGTCGAATCTTGCAAGGAATAGGGTGTGAACTCAATTTGTTTATGATTTAATTCACTTGTAGTTTACTGTTTCCTAAAAATGGGGGTTTAGTTTTGCAGAAAATTGTTTATCACGTTGAACATAATGTTTGTAACCAATATTTTATGAGATAACTAGGATTACGTTCACTAGGACTTACAAAACAGGACAGATGCTACCATTTACTCAAGGTTCTCACTGTGGTTCGGATGACAAACTATCTTTATCGATGATATGCTTAAATTTCTCTTGACCTATTTGAGCGTGTAATTTCCTAATCCTCTCGAACTTAGGGAATTGCAACTCACTACCCAGATTTTACTTCAGGTTAATCAACTTTGTTACAACGCTGATTATTAAATGTATCCTTTTCAAGTCCCTATTGATAATTAACTTCCTACTATTTATGATTTTTTTTTCAATCAAACCAAAGTAGGTACGCCTATTGTTTGGAACAAGAAGACATAAATTCTAATCCCAGAATTACCGTTACACTTATTAAACCTTGAGTAATTAATTAACACCTTATTAACACCAAACCTTAGATTCCATAATCTAGGTTAAGAGTGTTTAGTTACTCATGATGCAAGAAATATGCACACAATTTTAATTCATAACTAGAAATATTAACTTACAAGAATGAAGGAAATAAAAAGTTTTCTTGTAATTGAATCACAAGGCAAAACTCTAAAATATTGTTCTTAGAAAAAGAGAAAGAAAGAATCATATATTGTCAATATGTCAATGGATAGCTGGACAGCTCGATAATTTTATATTCATAAAAACACTAAAACAAGGATTTAAAATAGTAAATCCTAAATAAAGAAATAAAATTAAAAGTTTTAGACTTTCTTCAGAATAGACGATGGCGCCCATGATGGCCTATCATGATCTTGATGGCCTATCACGGACGTTGTCAGCGTTTCTACAATTTCATCTTCTGCTGCCTAAGGTTGAAGACGATGGTGACGTTCGATCAGGATCTTAACGATGTGTGATAAAGGTTGTCACATAGCTTCCTGCAACTCCCATCTTCTATTTAGGGTTGGTGGCACCCGTGACAGCCTATCATCAGGAAGCTTTTGAAAATAAGGAGGAATATTCTTTCATTTTTGAGTTTGTCCTTCCAAAAAGGTATAATACAACCCCAATCTTGATGGCCATGAATCTTAAAGATCGATGTTCATTTAGTGGTTGTTTGAGATTCTCACCATTTCCAAATGAGCCCACACAAAGGTTCGATGCAAAATTGGGCAAGCAATTCAAGTCTTTAAAGTGGCGTGATAGAACATTCCTCATCATGCCCTCACATTTGCCCAACACACCCCAAAGATGTATTGATCAAAAATTGGGTAGAAGTTTTAAATCCGCCAAGTGGAGACATAAATAATTATCCAAAAGGTATCTTGATGAAATCTGAGCAGTCAAGATAATTGATTCATCCCGTGACACTAAATTAGTCATTTGTTAGGAGGCAACCCAAGGTATTTTGTTGTTTGTATTCGTATTATGTGATTGATATTAGATCTTCACACCCGTGGTGCCACAGGTATGTTTCTAACTCTCTTGGTTTGGTTTGATGCATTGGGAACATTGGATGATTTTAAGTTCAGGGTGGGTCTACTTATGGGAGTTGACATCCTCATGGGTTTTTGTTGTTGGGCCTCTTTTCCCCGGAGTCTTGTTCCTAGTAGAGCCGAAATATTTTGGCGTACTGTTTTATTTTATAATGTGTTGTGGTTAACTAGGAGAAATACAAGTAATGAGGAAGTTAATATGTTTTGTGATTTTTGAGCACCTCTTCGAGTGTCTATTTATAATACTATGTGAATTGCATTCATTTGTGACCACAATACATCTTTTGGTGGCATTAGTTCTGGCAACTTGAAAATCAGTGCTAAATAATTGCATGAATTGGATAAGTATTGATGTGCAATATATTTGTGTGCTATGTGTATGTGAGGTCTTACTCAGTTCTCTTTGTATGTGAATCCAGAACCTACCCGGGTAGTGTTGCCTTGGATGTAGGATAGGGGTTAGAAAAGAATCATAGGCCATTTTTTATTGTAACCCACTTTCAACCTAAATGACCTTCCCAATGTGAATAATATCCCTTGATCCCCGATTTAAGCGTATATGCCTGTTTCTTTCTATGGAACATCTCACCTTCCCATTTACATCATAATGAACCTATTTTGGCCCTGGTCCTCCTTGGACACTATGAACCTTGACTTAGAAAAATAGCCTAAATTGAGGGTGGCTATCATAGGGGTGGATGATGAAAAATGAGTATAAACAGAGGTAGAATAAGAGAAAAGAATATAAAGTCGGTTGTGGTGCAAAAAGAATAGAAAAATAACAAGTTGTGTAAAAGATGAGAAAAAGATAATTTGGTTTTTGTAAACATAGCACCCACCTTGAGCATGTGTGATCAACAAAAGAGAGAAAGAGTAAAACGTTAAGAAGTGAAACTCGAAGAGGTTAGGATAATGTCAAGGAGGCATAGTCACTTTAAATACCATTGAATATCATACCATCCCCTAGCTTAAATTACAAGCCAAGAAAAAGACCTATAGTGATCCTAGCAGACCTGTCTGAAAACGTTGGTACTGACTATAAGGGAAAGCCTATGCCATTTGACATACATTGAGTGGAACTTCATTCTGAGAGTGAGTCTCGTGGTTATCCCTATGTGTATATATGTGATTTCTAATATGAGAGAAAAAGGGATTACTTTACTGTGAGGGTAAACAGGTTATGTTGCTTGTTGCTAACTTGTTCGGATAGTGTGATCTTGGTACATGCATGGTTACTATTGCTGAACTTATGCCATATCTTGATTTCTATGTGTTGCATTGTTGTTTTTCAATAATATACATAGTTGAGTTTGAATTGATTAACCTGGGAGAAGGTGAAGTTGTGTTAAGATGATATAGAAAATTGACTGCCGAATGTACTTTGTATTCTCTTAGTTATATTTTGGTTTACTGAGGACAAACAATTGTTTTAAATTGAGGGTGTTGATACGCTAGCATTTTGTTATCACATTTAAGACTTTTAACTCAGAATAATTGTAAGTTCTTAAGTAACTATCGTTGTTTTTTATGATATTTCTTTGATATTGCAGTGAAAGGCAAGATTCAAGAGAACCTAAGATAATAAGGACAAAAAGAGGTGAATATAGAACAAATAGCCAAGAAATTCCAGAAGAGTAGTTGATGAATTTTTTGATAAGTCGTCAACTTGGAGATAAGTTATCAGGTCCATCTTCAGCTAGAGGCAGTGGGAGGAAGTTGGAGCAGAAGTGTGACTACATCCCATGATATGTTGTCACAAATTTGATAAGTTATCAAGAGCGTTGTCAGCCTTAGACAGAGAATGGTCTTCAGTTGGAATCTGTGACCACATTGGTGATAAATCATCAAAGTTTTGATAAGCCGTCAAGTTTCATCATCAGCCTAAAGTAGAGAATGTCAAAATTAAAGAGGATATGATGAATTTCCTGATAAGGTATCAAAACCCTGATAAGGTGTGACCATGTCATAATCTGTTTCGAGAAAAAGTTGTAACCTGTGATTTTGGTTTCATAATTAGCCTAAGTGTTTAAGGAGAATTCTAGGTTTTCCTTAAGAGTTTGAGTCATCTAAGGGATGAATTTTGGAAATTTTAATTCTGAATTTCCTTTAAGTTACTGCTATAAGTAACATCTTTTAGGGTTTCAAAAGGAGAGGGGAGAAATCTTAGACATATTGAACTTCATGAACTTTAGTTTTCTCTCTCTAGTTTTGGATACACTATCACCATTAACTTATGAGAGATTATTATTTCTTTTTGAAGAGTTATTTAGTGATTGAATCGAAGAAACAATTATTGATTTTTATTGCTCTGTAAGTTTATCTTTCAAATCATGAATTCAATTATGTTTTTCCTTCATTACATCATGATTGGCTAAACTCCATTAACCTTAATTATGGGATCTAGGGTTAGGTCTTGATAAGGTTCTAAGTGTTAAAGATTCAAAAGGTGGTAGGATTTTTTGATAATGCTGAGGTTTTAATTAATGTCTGTTGGTTGAAAATAGTAGACACAACTGCTTTTATTTGCTTGAGAAAGAAATCAATTATAGTAGAAAGTGAATTATCAATAGGGACTCGAAAATACTTCATTTAATAATCAGCATTGTAATAAGGTTGGTTAACCTGAGGTAATATCTGGGCAGTAAATAGAAATTCCCTAAGTCCGAAAGGATTAGGGAAGTAAACTCTTAAGTAGGTCGAGAGACATTTAAGCATAACATCGATAAAGATAGCTTTTTATCCTACCCACCATGAGAATCTTGAACCACTTTTAGCATCTGTCATGTATTGGAAGCCCTAGTGAACATAATTTTGGTTATTTCATGAACTCTTGATTTATGAACACTGAAACTAGTGTGACCAACAATTATTTGCAGATCATTAAGAACCCCCACTTTATCTTTTTGTATCATTCATTTGAATTCAAATTGTAGCTATAGTTTAAAATTGATTTAATTACCACTCACATGGTTCCCTGTGGCTTCGACCCCAACTCTAAATTTGGTAATATTGATGATGACCGCCTTGCACTAAATTGAGGCGTAAGTTGAGCGTTATCAATACCTACTCAGGCAAGCTGATAAACTTCCTTAACTAACCTCTTCTTCTCATTCTCAACATGAGCAACACTACCCATATACAACCTACTGAGAGCATCTTCCACCACATTGGCCTTGGCTAAATGATACAAAACACCCATGTCATAATCTTTCAACAAATCTAACCACCTTCTCTAATTTGGTCAAACTGAAGGAGTCAGTTAAGGAGCAGAAAGTAGAAGTTTTCTCCCATGGGGGAGATGGCATGTTGAGATAGTAGAATTGATTGTGCTTGCCTTTTATTGATGAGTTGACACAGAGAATTATGGCTGAAGTGCATGGTGCACATTATTCTATTCATCAAAGTGTTACCAAGATGTACCGTGTCCTGCGGGAAATCTATTGGTAAAATGGTATGAAGAGAGACATAGCAGAGTTCGCATGTAAGTGTATAATTTGTCAATTGGTTAAGGTAGAGCACCAAAGACCTGGTGGTACATTGTAAGACTTTGGTATCCCCACTTGGATGTGGGAACAGGTGAATATGGATTTTGTGACTAGTTTACCCCATTCGCGTCGTCATCATAACTCGATTTTGGTTATTGTAGATAGATTGACTAAGTCAGCTCATTTCATGCTAGTTCACATGTCTTATACTGCTGAGGATTATGGTAAGTTGTATATCCCAGATTTAGTCAGATTGGATGGAGTTCCCTTGTCTATCATCTTATATAGGGGTACTCAATTTACTTCCCAGTTTTGGAGATTTTTTTAGAAGGGTCTTGGAATGAAAAGTCATCTTAGTTCATCTTTCCACCCTCAGACAAATGGTCAAGCAGAGAGGCCGATCCAAATTCTAAAAGATATACTGAGGGCCTGTGCTATTGATTTGAAAGGTAGTTGGGATGAGCATTTGCTATTGATTGAGTTCACTTAGAATAACATACACCATTCTAGCATTCAGATGGCCCTATTTGAGGCTTTTAATGGAAGGAGATGTAGATCACCCATAGGTTGGTTTGAAGTGGGTGAGACCACTTTTCTTGGGCATGATGTAGTATTTGAAGTAATAGAGAAAGTTAAGTTGATTAGAGAGAGATTAAAAATAGGTCAGAGTCATAAGAAATCATATGTAAATGTAAGAAAAAGGGACCTCGAGTTTATGGTTGGTGATTTAGTGTATTTGATAATTTCACCTATGAAAGGGGTGAAGAGATTTGCCAAGAAGGGGATGCTTAGTCCCCGGTATGGTTGCCTTTATAGAATTCTGAGTCATTTTGAGAGAGTAGCTTATGAGATTCATTATCCCACAGACGTGTTAGCCGTTCATCCTGTATTCCACATCTCTATTCTTAAGAAGTGCATCCTGAATCTAGGATTGTGATTCCTTTAGGAAACGCAGATATTCAGAATGACCTTTCATACGAAGAGATTCTAGTTGATATTTTAGATCATTGGATCTGAAGACTAAGGAATAAAAAGGTTCCCTTGGTCAAAGTTCTTTAGCGGAATTTGTCTTTTGAGGGTGCCACTTGGGAAGAAGAAGCAGATATGCGGGCTAAGTACCGTCACCTTCTTTCCATAAACTCAGATTTAGACTAGGTAATACGCTTTCTTGATTCTGTTCTATTCTAATCGTATATTAAGCTATGCAGTTGGCCTCTCGTAAGTTTATACACTCAAAGAATTACTCAGAAGATCAAAATGATTTAGATTCAGTTGTTCAGTTTATTTCAATTGTGCATGATAGCTTATAGTCTCAGATTCCTCAGTATTCTCAGCTTATCTAGCCATATTCGAGGGAGAATGTTCCAAAGGGAAAGATATTGTAATACCCTATACCTTTTCTAATTAAAATCCACCCTAGAATGTTAAGGGATAGTTTGCAAAATGAAGAATAATAATTTCGTGTGGAATTTTCCATATTTAGACCTCTAATTATGTGAGAAATTTTATAAGATTTCAAAGGATATAAGATATGCCTAAAATCGATGAACGAGTGAAAAGTTAGGGGTATTTTAAGCATCAACCATTAAACAATGTGATTTGATTCCTTAGCACGTCGCAGAGATGGTTTAAATAATAATTGTAAATTTCCACTAAGACAACATAATTTTGGTGAGTCGCATAGAGGCCCAATTTTCCATTTGACAATTTCTAGTGAGACCTCCTGTTACTGGAACATCACGCCAGTGGTCAAAAGACAAAGTAAAGAGGCTTCGCAATTGTGGTGCGTCACGGTGAAAGCCTAGTTCCCATTCATTCATTTCCAGTGAGCCACCGCGATAGTCGCGCGTCGTGGCGGCCACCCAGTTTGCAAAAAGTTTGTTTTTCCAGTTCCATTGCAAAGATTAAAAGGGGTACTTTGGTCATTCTCCATCCCTTAATACATCTTAAACAATGAATTAAACCCCTTCTAAGCACTTTACATCCACTTTTCATGAAATCTTTCTCAAGCAAAACCCTAGTTCACCAAACTTTCTCCCCAATAAATCAAAATTCCTCCATTAATTTTGCAAGGAGATTCAATATTAAGAATCCCCAATTCAAGAACTCTAAGAATTCATCTCCAAAGAAACAATAGAGATCCAAGATTAAAGTTTTAGCATCTAGTTCATCAATTGAGGTTTGTGGGGTTATAAACATGGATACTCCTTTCATACTTGTGCCCAAAACTTATTTTAATAATGAAATTATTGAATTTTATATTATTTCCCATGAAATTGAAGTTACGTTTTGTACCCATCAATGTTATTTACAAGCTTATGATATTTCCAATGATTTAGAAGAATTACAAGATTATGTTCATATTTTCATGCATATTACAAAAATTTCTAGATTTTGAGTTGAATTATCAATGTTTACATTATCAAGCATGAACATTTAGATGTTTTAACAGTGACATTGATACATGGGTCACTAAGCCCTAATTTAATATTGCTATTTCTGGAATTGTTGAGCTATAAGCACCCTATGATCAGATTCCTTTTAGATTATTGATAAAGATTTGACCTTTTGGTCTCAGAATAGCTATGAAATCCACTTTACAGATTCAGATTACAGATTTAGCTATACACATATAAACTTGGTTTTTATTACAAACCATTACACTATTTTAAGGTGGATTTTCTTCCGAATGACCATACAAATTCAATGCGAGTAGTATTTAGCACCGAGATGGGTACCTTACTACAATTGCATACCTCAGAACTATGTGCCAACATAGGATTTAGATTATTCCCACTTCTACGTGGATGACATACATGTGATCTCTTAGATAGGGTATACTCCCTGGCAAGAGTATGATCCATCTCCCCAACTTGAGGATTCCTTCTTAGGGGGACAAGAGCGTTGGACTCCACGAATACTCACATGGTTTATGTTTGTTAAGAGAACCTCCCTACAAGCTAACAAAAAAGATTAATAGAAAATATTTTAGAAAAACTAAGTGTAAAGGCTCACAAACTTACTCAAATATTATTTTATTTAAGATATCAAATTACAGAATTACAACTTTTAGTTTCAGACATAAAATGGTAAGCCCTTTAGCACTTAGCCAATATGTTTTGAGAATAGAATAGAAATACAGATCTTAGAACTAAGTGTTATGACTAACAAGATTTATATTATCTTCTTTAAAATTCATGATTGATGATCTTCAGATTCCAGATTACTCAAGCCGGTGTGAGTAATTTACATTTAGCATGCATGATTTTATAAATTGTGATTATATTGCTTACTTATTGCATTCACCCCTGTATACTCAATACATCATGAAAGTACTAATTCGCATATACGTATATGTGCTACATTGTCTCATAATGTAGGTTTAGGTGCTCAGTCTCGGCAGCATGAGTGATTTGAGAGAATCTCATCAACATCCTTGTAGTTTGTGAGTCCTCATAGTTCGAGGACTTAACTATTAAAAATATCTGGTTTATTAGTAGATGTTTCATTATTCATTTTAGATAGTTTGAGTCAGCTTGGGCCTTTCATAGTGACACTCGAGACTCAGTCAGTAGCGGCTTGTCGGACTGCTAGATTAAGTTTTAGACTTTTTATTCAGTATTCACATTTTTCAGTATTATTTTACTAAGACTCATCGAATTTGTAGGTTTCAGATAAGATTTCTACTTTTATTATGTTTCCATATTCAAATTTCCCTAATGTTGTGATTCAGATTTATTAGAAAAGTAGCCAGGGTTAGCTCAGGACAACTTGTAGTTTGGAGCACCGTGTGGCAACCCAGAAATCACATTTTGAGGGGTTACACTAACCAACTCTCTAAGGTAGATCTTGTCATATTCCTCGGCTTAATAAGAAGTATGGATTGGCAAGAAATAGGATGATTTGATCATCTTGTCTATGATAACCCAAATAGAATCACGATGATGCTGGGTACGAGGCAAACCCATCACAAAGTCTATGTTCACTTCTTCCCATTTCTATTTGGGAATACAAAACTCATGCATGGACCCACTAGGCTTTTGGTTCTAAATATTAACCTGCTGACACATAGAACACTTATCTAGAAACTCTACAATATCTTTCATCATCCTACTCCACCAATAGATCTCCCGCAAACTGCGGTATATCTTAGTGGTCCCGGGGTGAATCGAGTGATGTGCACCATGCTCTTCTGCAAGGATTCGCTGCCATAATTCATCTACACCTATGATAAAGCTCCAATTACACTCTTGCATGGGTTTAAGCGATTGTTGTCAATATAAAATCCAACAAGGTTGGGGTCGAATCCTACAGGGAATAAGGAGTTAACTCAAGTTGTTTACGATTTAATTCACTGGTAGGTTACTGTTTCCTGAAATGGGGGTTTTAGTTTTGCAGAAAATTGTTTGTCGCATTAAAATTAATGTTTGTAAGCAAGATTTTAGGAGATAACCAGGATTATGTTCACTAGGGCTTACGGAACATGACAGATGCTACCATTAACTCAAGGTTCTCATGATGGTTAGGATGATAAGCTATCTTTATTGATAATATTCTCAAACGTCTCTCGACCTATTTTAGCGTCTAATTTCCTAATCCTCTCAGACTTAGGGAACTGCAACTCACTGCCCAGATTTTATCTCAGGTTAATCAACCTTGTTACAACACTGATTATTAATCGAAGCCTTTTTGAGTCCCGGTTGATAATTCACTTACAACTGTTTATGATTTCTTACTCAAGCAAACCAAAGTAGGTACACCTATTGTTTACAACCAACAGACATAAATTCTAATCTCAGAATTACCAAGAAATCCTAACACTTATTAAACCTTGAGTAATTAATTAACACCTTATCATGACCGAACCCTAGATTCCATAATCCAGGTTAAGTGTGTTTGGTTACTCATGATGCAAGAAATAAGTACACAATTTGAATTCATAACTGGAAAGATTAACTTACGGGATTGAAAAAAAACAAAAGTGTTCTTGTAATTGAATCACAAGGCAAAACTCTTAAATATTGTTCTTACAGAGAGAGGAAAAAAATCGTATATTGTCAATATGTCAATGGATAGCTGGATAGATCGATAATTTTATATTCATTAAAGCCCAAAAACAAGGCTTTAAAATAGTAAATCCTAAATAAGGAAATAAAATTTAAAGTTTTAGACTTTCTTCGGGATAGACGACGGCGCCTATTATAGCCTATCACAAACGTCGTCAGAGTCTCTACAATTTCAGCTTCTGCTGCCTAATGTTGACGACGATGGTGACGTCCTATCAGGATCTTGACAGCATGTCATGAAGGTCATCACAAAGCTTTTTGCAACTCCTATCTTCTGTTTTGGGTTGACGGCACCAGTGACAGCCTATCACAAGGCTAACAATGGGTCATGGATGTCATCAGCCTCACTTAGCTCTCTATCTGCTTTTGATTTCAGTCATTTTGCTTTTTTTATTGGTGTATCCCCCCCTTCTCAGCTTTTGCTGCAAAATCAAAGTAAACTAATAAAAAATGACTAAAGTTGCTTAAGACTTTGCAATTATTTAGAGTTAAAATCTTCAAATGTGTTAGCATGGGCTCACACATCAACACCCTCAACTTAAACAATTGTTTGTCCTCAAGCAACAACAACATGACTAAGAGCATACAAAGTACAATTCAACAGCTAACTACTCATATCAGTTCAGAATATATGCACCATCTCCAAGGTCAGTCAAAATAAGAGCAACATTGTCTATTATTGAAAACACCCATTCAACTCAGAAGGATCAAAATATGGCAAAATTTTCAGCAATAACAACCCAGCACATACCCAAATCACACTATTTGAACAAGACAATGATTAGCAACATACCTAGTGTAAACAAATACCTTTTTCACTTATATCAGAATTTATAAACACAGGGATAAACACAAAACTCACTCTCAAAATTATGTTTCAATATTGCACACCAAATGCCATAGGCTTTTCCTTATAGTCAGTACCCAAGTCTTAAAACAGGCTAGTTAGGATCACTATAGGGCTTTTCTTAAGCTTGTAACGTAGGCTAGGGGATGGTATGATATTCATGAATATTTCAGAGTGACTAAGCCTCCTTGACACTACATTAGACTCTTGGGGTTTCAATTCTTAACCTTCGTTTCTTCCCTTTTTTATTTATCATACATGCTCAAGATGGATGCGGTCTTTTCTAAACTGATTATCTTTTTACCATTTTTCACACTGTTTTCTCTTTTCTTATTTTTCTTTCACCGTACCTAGCTTTATTTTCATACTTCATATTCTACCTCTCTTCATACAAAGATTGCATCAACAACCCCTATAATAGCCACTCTCAACTTCGGTTATTTACCTAAGTAAAGGTGCTTAGTGTCTAAGGAAGACGAAGGCCAAGACAGGTTTATTGTGATATAAATGGGAAGGTGAAAGGTGCACAAGTAAGAAATAGGCTATTGAGGCTCAAATAGGGATTAAGGAATATTGTTCACATCGGGAAGGTCATTCAGGCTAAAATGGGCTAACATTCAAAAATGGCCGATGATCCTTTTTTAATGCCTATCCTATGACTATGGCACGACTAATAAGGTAAGTTCTAGATTCAATGCACAACGGGAACTGAGTAAGACCTTACACACATATGGCACACAAGTATCTTTCATATCACTACTTATCCAGTTCATGCATTGTTTAACACAGGTCATTCATTTGCCATACTAACGCCACAAAAAGATACATAGTGGTTATAATGGATGCAATTCACATAGTACACAATAGATCAAACAATTGGATAGGTACTCAAAAATCATAGAATAAGCTAACTATGTCAAGTACTTGTACTACTCCTAATTATCTACAAAATATGTTACAACAACAATTTAGCATACACCCTTAACTTAAAATCAAAAATAAGATGCACTAAGGGTTAGGGTATACCTGAAGACAATCAAGCACGTGGATCCTGGGTCTTTGACCCTGCTACTACATCATCTGCTATATTTTCCCAATCAGGAGCATCTAGATTTATAGTGGTTGGAGCCTAGATAAATGAAGCACCTGTAGCCCTATCTTTTATGGTTACCTCCAATTTCTCAGTATCAGCCAGGGACTCCAATCTTGCTTTCATTACCTCTTCCTTATCAGCCTTCTTTTTTACTTTTCTTTATTCTTCACTATATAGATTTTCTCTCTTATTCTTGCCTTTCTTTTCCCCTTTTTTCTTCTTTTTCTTTAGGGAGTCTGCAGTGAGATCAAGTATAGGAATTTCTTCCTCCAATTCTTCCACAGCCAGACCTGATGGCTTTATAATTTGGTGTTGCTACAGTAACCCAACATCTTTCTTTACTTTATTCAATGCAGCCTTGTATGCAACAAGATCAGCACCTGTCATCTTCTTTGTCCGAATATCAAATCTATTCTCTAAATCTACAACTCTCGCAGGCAATGTCACGAAGGGTTCTAGTACATTCTTGATTCTTTTGTCTAGAGCAGCAGCGAACTGGTTGGCGAAGGAATATAGTTGTGCCTTGTACCACTTGGCTTGGTTAGCCACCTTCCTGATAGCAATTGACTAAAATGAAGAACCTGTTGCTGCTGGAGGAACTGAGGGGACGACTTCAGTCTTAGGCAATGAAGCTTCCTATGCTGAAGAATCCTGGACATCTACATGACATGCTGCTCCTGCATCTATAATCGGAGGGTCCACTGCTACCTCTGCACCCCTATCAAGCCTAACTCCTGGCTGCACCTCATCAAATCGAATGGGGTTGTAAGTGTTCTAAGCACAAATGTTTTCATCAACTCCTACAATATTTGGCACCTCAGCAACTCTGTACAATTTTGTAACTACATAAGGAAAAGGATAAGTAGTATCAGTACTTGACATCCTTATCTTCATCTCATCTGCAATGATTTCCCCAAATTTCAAGGGAAGCTTCTATGCCAAGCTTGCTACCAAAATAGCCCGGTCATCATCCAAAATATTATCTCCCTCAGTAGGCATTAGCCAGACTCGCACTATGCCCCAAAAAGTTTTTACCTCCTCAGTCAATGAGGACTTACAGCTTCTCTAATTTGGGTTTGTTACCCGATCTAATTTTTCGTCAGCTATCTGAGCATAAAATAATGGTGTGGTCGCCTGAGGTATGAAGTTAGGGCCATGCAAAAATCTGTTGATTGTCCTGACTGAAACATCAACCATTATGCCCTTTACCAAAAATCTATCAAGAAGACGTTGATCTGCTACTTTCTCAATTGTTTTGCATATGTTCTCCAATCTAGCATAGTAGTTCACATAGAACTCTTGAACTAGTGTGGGACAAAATGAAACTCCCCTTTTTGTAGTCCGTTCTAAGCCATATTCCTTGAATTTCTTCTCCACTTTAGGGTATCTGCTCAACCTGTTTGTGATGATCATCTCTTCTTCATGGATTGTCCTCTTCGCATTCCTTCTATTAGTTCTTTGCTGCCCAACAATGTAGATAACCTCAGCTCTAGGGATTTTCCATCTTGCATTGATCCTTACTTTTGGGTTCTTACACTTGATAAGAGTCCTATGAGGTGGAGACTTTTTATCATTTTGTTTGTCAATGGATGGGGACCCAGAAGCTCCCTCGGACTCAAATTCTTCTACTCTTATTGATCTCCTTCATCAAAGTTAGCATGTTCAGACTCATGTTGTTTAGAATCACCCTTTTCAGACCTCTCTTCCTCAGAAGCTGTGGTCAAATCAGTATCATCAGTGTCCTCAACCTTAATTGGTGGAGGTGGTGGAGTTTTCTTTGGACTTTGCTTCTTTTGCTTCCTGAGAAAGGGTTTCTCCTCCTCATAGTTTGATTCCTCATTGAGGAGCTTATGACGTATATCATTTTTGGCCTCTTTATTTGGTTATGTAGGACTCTTTCTTTTTGGTGCCATTTTAAAGTACCTAATGGAGCTCTTAAACTAAAGTCATGCACCAAAGGAAGAGAGAAGGAGGAAAATTTTCTAGAATTTTTAGTGTAACCCGCACATAAAGGAATATTGTTTTGTTGGAGTGTTTTTGCAAAGGATGGGAAATATTTTAACTAAAGAAAGAAATAACTAAAGAAAAAAAAGTTAAAAGCAGTGGAAATTTTAAAATGTTCACAATTTGGGTTGGGTCGGATCTGCTTAAAGTTAGGCCCAGGCTTTAGGCTGACGACAATTTGTGATGGCTTGTCAGGACTATGATAGTCCTTCATCATCTTCGTCACCCTTAAGTAGAGAATTTCTCCATGCTGATCTAACTGACGACAATCTTAATAGTTTGTCACAGTTGTGATGGCTTGTCACGGATGTTGTCATGACCTTCCAGATGTCCTTTTTAATTTTTCCACCTTCTCTGTACTAAATCCTAATTTTAAAAGTAAAAATACTTGGGTAAATATAAAAACTTTGGATTGCGTCCTAATAGCACCTGATTTATTTTCGCGGCACGACTGGGTCATCTTTACTACTCAGAATTTGCCAAAACAATCTGTTGATCCCCATTTTCCATCATCATAGAAGATGTCAAAGATCGAAAAGACATTCATATCATTTTGTTGCGACATGGGTTAATGCAGTTTGAATTTTTCCTTTTTCTTACCGAACCTAAATTTAAGCTTGTTCAACTCCATGTCTATTATTACTCTTCCTGTCTCTAAGAATGGCCTACAAAAAATAATGGGTACCTCAAAGTTTGCATCACAATCCGATACCACAAAATCAGCAGGAAGAATAAAGCCAGCCACTTTCACCAGCACATCATGTAAAATTCCAACCGGTTGCTTTATTAAACTATCTGCCATTATGAGTCGTATGTTAGTGGGTGTAGAAGCTTCTAATACAAGCTTCTTATATACATCCAGTGGCATCAGATTAACGCTGGCACCCAAATAACATAATGCCTTTGCAAAATTTAGAGACCCAATTTTACATGAAATAGTGAATACTCCTGGGTTAGCCTTCTTCTGCACTAAGAATCGTGTGGAAACTAGGCTGTAATGGTGGATATTGTCCACCTGCTCACTTTTGACCTTTCTTTTTTTTGTCATGAGGTCTTTCATGAACCTTGCATAGCCTGATATTTTCTCAAGTGCTTCAATCAAAGGCATATTAATTGTCAGTTGCTTGAGTATTGCCATGAACTTTCCAAATTTTGCATCCTCAATCTTTTTATTCAATCATTAAGGAAATGGAGGTGGTTGTCAAGGAATAGTCTATAACAAAACTTTCTCTTCCTTCTCTGAATCATCAGCAGAACTATCCAGCTTCTCAGACTCTACTGGATTACTTTCTTTGGGTTCATCATCTCTTACCTCATCTTCTATATATTTGCCCACAGAAGGTCCTAGTAACAGCTTACCACTTTGAGTGGTAATCTTCATACATGAGCCATCATTCAGTGGATTTTGAAATGTATCACTAGGTAAAGTATCACCTTTTCTCTGGTTTAGTATAGCAGAAAGTTGACTTATCTGCTACTCTAACTGGTTAATAGAAGCAGAGCGTCAGCTAACCAACTGACTGAGGTTAAAGAATTCACTCTTCATAGTAGTTACCCCCGAGTTGGTAGCATCCACTTCTTTCAACAACTTTTTCATCATGTCTATTATAGACATCTTGCACAGGAAATTTGTTGTAGTATCCTGACTTTCAGGAGGAACATACCGACCACTCCTATCATTATTCCTTCTCCAATGTCCCTGCTCCCTATATTTATAATCAGGCTTGTCATAAAAGTTCTGAACTTTGTTCCCTTGGCTATTGCCTCAGAAACCCCCCCAATTACTCACATAATTTGACTCTTCATATGCACTCATAGCCATAGTGCCCTGAGATTCCACAGCCTTAACCATTTTGGTCTTGCCTGACAGCAAGTGTTTGGTTAGCAAGTCCATATGTGCCTTTAAGTGGGCCATGTCCTGGTCTTACTCCTCATCCTTTCTGCTCTGTTCTAATGTCATACCACTAGAAACAGTCAGACTAGCCACCACAAAATCCTTGGTGTGCCAAGCCCGACTCTGCTTGGTCATTCTATTCAGCATGTTTGAAGTATCCGGAAAAGAGAGGTCAATGCACGAACAACCTACAACATTGTCTACAATTGGCTTTGTCACAAATTTGAAAGCTCTATACAAAGTCTCCATCAAGTGCAAGTCCATTATGTTATGATTCGGATATTGATCCAGCTTCTTCTTAAATCTCTCCTAAGTTTCATCCAATTCTTCAGTTGGAAGCTATCTGAAGTTACTGATTTGGTCCCTCAGCTGTACCCTCCTGGAGGGTGGAAAGAACCATTCAAGGAATTTCTCTTTCAATTGTCTCCAATTGGATATAAAATTGGGCTCTAGCTCATTTAACCACATTGTTGCCACTCCAGACAGAGAGAATGGAAATAATCTCAACCTGATCGTATTCTAGGTCACTCCCAGATTGTCAAAAGATTTTCAAATAGTGATGAATTTCACCAAATGCATGTTTGGATTATCACTAGGAAAGCTTCCAAACAACCCCTTCAGATTCAAGAGTTGGATCATGGTGCATGTTATGCTGAATTTTGCACCCGGTGCCAACAGTGGAGAAATGATAGCATCCATTTCACCACTCCATCCATTGCTTCATCATATTCATCAGCCTTATATTGAATAGGCTGTTGACAATACCTTTCTCGGACTTGACGATTTCTATTGACATTTCATTGTACTGGTGCAGTAATTTGCTCAGCTTACCTTGGGTTTTGGGGATTCAGAAATTCCTCATCATCCAAGTCTTCATCATTAGGATTCTATTGACACACTTGTTGACCCAAATTTTGTACGTTCACCTGAGCCCTAGCCAAAGCAGCTAGTCTGTCTGCCTTCTGTTGTTCAGCCATTCTCCCTATCAGCTGAGGTTCTGAATTGATTGGTAATAACTATTCTCCAGAGCTTCTTGTTTTTTGCATAAACATCATAGTACCTACAATATACAAAAACAACAAATAAATGTAAATCAAGAAAACTAATATCAAATTAGCGCACACAAACTTTTAGTTTACAACTGTATTCCCCGGCAATGGCGCCAATTTTAATAACACTCAAATTAAACTCTTGAATGTGTGTAAGCATTCATTGTCAATATAAAACCCAACTAGGTTGGGGTCAAATCCCGTTAGGAATAGGGTGTGAACTCAATTTGTTTATGATTTAATTCACTGGTAGTTTACTGTTTCCTGAAATAGGGGTTTTAGTTTTGCAGAAAATTGTTTATCACATTGAACAAAATGTTTGTAACCAAGATTTTATGAGATAACTAGGATTATGTTCACTAGGACTTACAAAACAGGACAGATGCTACCATGTACTCAAGGTTCTCACGGTGGTTTGGATGACAAGCTATCTTTATCGATGATATGCTCAAATGTCTCTCGACCTATTCGAGCGTCTAATTTCTAATCCTCTCGGACTTAGGGAATTTCAACTCACTACCCATATTTTACCTAAGGTTAATCAACCTTGTTACAATGCTGATTATTAAATGTATCCTTTTCAAATCCCTATTGATAATTCACTTCCTACTGTTTATGATTTCTTTCTCAATCAAACCAAAGTAGGTACACCTATTGTTTGCAACCAAAAGACATAAATTCTAATCCCATAATTACCAAGAAATCATTACACTTATTAAACCTTGAGTAATTAATTAACACCTTATTCTGAGCAAACCCTAGATTCCATAATTCAGGATAAGAGTGTTTAGTTACTCATGATGCAAGAAATATGCACACAATTTGAATTCATAACTGGAAATATTAACTTACAAGAATGAAGCCAACAAAAAGTGTTCTTGTAATTGAATCACAAGGCAAAACTCTAAAATATTGTTCTTAGAGAAAAAGAGAGAAAAAATCGTATATTGTTAATATGTCAATAGATAACTGGATTGCTTGATAATTTTATATTCATAAAAACCCTAAAACAAGGATTTAAAATAGTAAATCCTAAATAAAGAAATAAACTTAAAAGTTTCAGACTTTCTTCAGAATAGATGACAACGCCCATGATGGCCTATCATGATCTTGACGGCCAATCACGGATGTCATCAGCGTCTCTAGAATTTCATCTTCTGCTACCTAAGGTTGAAGATGATGGTGACGTCCTATCAGGATCTTAACAACCTGTGATAATGGTCGTCACATTGCTTCTTGCAACTCCCATCTTTTATTTAGGGTTGATGGCACCCGTGACAGCCTATCATCAAAAAGCTTTTGAAAATAAGGAGGAAGATTGTTACATTTTGGAGTTTGTCCTTCCAAAAAGGTATACTACAACCCCAATCTTGATGGCCAAGAAGCTTAAAGATCGATGTTCATTTAGTGGCTATTTAAGATTCTCACCGTTTCCAAATGAGCCCACACAAAGGTTCGATGCAAAATTGGGTAAGCAATTCAAGTCTTCAAAGTGGCATGATAGAACATTCCTCATCATGCCCTCACATTTGACCAACATACCCCGAAGATATATTTATCAAAAATTGGGTAGAAGTTTTAAATCCTCCAAGTGGAGACATAAATAATTATCAACAAGGCATCTTGATGAAGTCTGAGCAGTCAAGATAACTTAGTCGTCCCGTGACACTAAATTAGTCATTTGTTGGGAGACTACCCAAGGTATTTTGTTGTTTGTATTCGTATTATGTGATTGATATTAGATCTTCACACCCGTGGTACCACAGGTATGTTTCTAACTCTCTTGTTTTGGTTTGATGCATTAGGAACATTGGATGATTTTAAGTTCAGAGTGGTTCTACTTGTGGGTATTGATGTCCTCATGGGTTTTTGTTGTTAGGCCTCTTTTCCCTGGAGTCTTGTTCCTAGTAGAGCGAAAATATTTAGGCGTACTATGTTTTATTTTGTAATGTATTGTGGTTAACTAGGAGAAATACAAGTAATAAGGAAGTTAATATGTTTTGTGATTTTTGAGCACCTCTCTGAGTGTCTATTTATATTACTATCTGAATTGCATTCATTTGTGACCACAGTACATCTTTTGGTAGCATTAGTTCTGGCAACTTGAAAATCAGTGCTAAATAATTGCACGAATCGGATAAGTAGTGATATGCGATATATTTGTGTGCTATGTGTGTGTGAGGTCTTACTCAGTTCTCTTTGTATGTGAATCCAGAACGTACCCGGTTAGTGTTGCCTTGGTTGTAGGATAGGGGTTAGAAAATAATCATAGGCCATTTTTGATTGTAACCCACTTTCAACCTAAATGACCTTCCTAATGTGAATAATATACCTTAATCCCTACTTTGAGCCTATATGTCTGTTTCTTTCTGTGAAACCTCTCACCTTCCCATTTAAATCATGATGAACCTATTTTGGCCCTGGTCCTCCTTGGACATTGTGCACCTTGACTTAGAAAAATAGCCTAAGTTGAGGATGGCTATCATAGGGGTGCATGATGAAAAATGAGTATAAAGAAAGGTATAATAAGAGAAAAGAATAAAAATTCGGGTGTGGTGCATAAAGAATAAGAAAATAAAAAGTTGTGTAAAGGATGAGAAAAATAAAATTTGGTTTTTGAAAACATAGCACCTACCTTGAGCATGTGTGATCAATAAAGAGAGGAAGAGTAAAAGGTTAAGAAGTGAATCCCGAAGAGGTTAGGATAATGTCAAGGAGGCATAGTCACTTTAAATACCCTTGAATATCATACCATCCCCTAGCCTACATTACAAGACAAGAAAAAGACCTATAGTGATCCTAGTAGACCTGTCTAAAAACCTTGGTACTGACTATAAGGGCAAGCCTATGGCATTTGACATACATTGAGTGGAACTTCATTCTGAGAGCGAGTCTCGTGGTTATCCCTATGTGTATATATATGATTTTTGATATGAGAGAAAAAGGGATTTCTTTACTGTGAGGGTACACAGGTTATGTTGCTAGTTGGTAACTTGATCGGATAGTGTGATCTTGGTACAGGCATGGTTACTATTGTTGAATTTATGCCATATCTTGATTTCTATGTGTTGCATTGTTGTTTTTCAATAGTATAAATAGTTGAGTTTGAATTGATTAACCTGGGAGAAGGTAAAGTTGTGTTAAGATGATATAGAAAATTAACGACCGAATGTACTTTGTATTCTCTTAGTTAAATTTTGGTTGATTGAGGACAAGCAACTGTTTTAAATTGAGGGTGTTGATACGCTAGCATTTTGTTATCACATTTAAGACTTTTAACTCAGAATAATTGTGAGTTCTTAAGTAACTATAGTTGTTTTTTATGATATTTCTTTGATATTGAAGTGAAAGGCAACATTCAAGAGACCTAAGACAATAAGGTCAAAAAGAGGTGAATATAGAACAAATAGCCAAGAAATTCCAGAAGAGCAGTTGACAAATTTTTTGATAAGTCGTCAACTTGGAGATAAGTTAGCAGGTCTATCGTCAGCTGGAAGCAGTAGGATGAAGATGGAGCAAAAGTGTGACTACATCCCCTGATATGTTGTCAGAAATTAGATAAGTTATCAAGAGCGTCGTCAGCCCTAGACAGAGAATGGTCTTCAGCTGGAATCCGTGACCATATTGGTGATAAATCATCAAAGTTCTGATAAGTCGTCAAGTTTCATCATCAGCCTAAAGTAGAGAATGTCAAAATTAAAGAGGATATGATGAATTTCCTGATAAGGTATCAAAACCCTGATAAGGTGTGAGCATGTCATAATCTGGTTCGAGAAAAAGTTGTAACCTGTGATTTTGTTTCCATAATTAGCCTAAGTGTTTAAGTTACTGCTATAAATAACATATTTTAGGATTTCAAGAGGAGAGGGGAGAAATCATAGACATATTGGACTTCATAAACTTTAGTATTTCTCTCTCTAGTTTTGGATACACTGTCACCATTAACTTGTGAGAGATTACTATTGCTTTTTCCAGAGTTATTTAGTGATTCAATCAAAGAAACAATTATTGATTTTCATTGCTCTGTAAGTTTATCTTCCAAATCATGAATTCAATTATGTTTTTCATTCATTACATCATTAGTGGCTAAACTCCATTAGCCTTAATTATGGGATCTAGGGTTAGGTCTTGATAAGGTGCTAAGTGTTCAAGTTTCAAAAGGTGGTAGGATTTCTTGATAATGCTGAGGTTTTAATTAATGTCTGTTGGATGAAAACAGTATACACACCTGCTTTTATTTTCTTGAGAAAGAAATCAAATATAGTAGGAGTGAATTATCAACAGGGATTCGAAAATACTTCGTTTAATAAACAGCGTTGTAACAAGGTTGGTTAACCTGAGGTAGAATCTGGGCAGTAAATAGAAATTCCCTAAGTCCGAGTGAATTAGGGAAGTAAACACTTAAGTAGGTCGAGAGACATTTAAGAATAACATCAATAAAAATAGCTTGTTATCCTACCCATCGTGAGAATCTTGAACAACTTTTAGCATCTGTCATGTACCGGAAGCCCTAGTGAACATAATTCTGTTATTTCATCAACTCATGATTTACGGACACTAAAACTAGCGTGACTAACAATTATTTGCTGATCATTAAAAACCCCCCACTTTATCTTTTTGTATCATTCGTTTGAATTCAAATTGTAGCTATAGTTTAAAATTGATTTAATTTCCACTCACATGGTTCCCTGTCGATTCGACCCTGACTCTAAAATTGGGTAAATATATTGACGACGACCTCCTTGCACTAAATTGAAGCGTAAGTTGAGCGTTATCGATACCTACTCAGGAAAGCTGCTGAACTTCCTTAAATAACCTCTTCTTCTCATTCTTAACTTAAGCAACGCTACCTATATACAACCTACTGAGAGCATCTGCCACCACATTGGCCTTGCCCGAATGATACAAAACACTCATGTCATATTCTTTCAACAACTCTAACCACCTTCTCTGATGTAAATTCAAATTTTCTAAAGAAAACACATATTGTAGGCTTTTATGGTCTATGAACACATCAACATGCAACCTACACAAATAATGTCTCCAAATCATTAAAGCAAACACTACATTTTCATACTCAAGATCATAAGTAGGGTAATTCTTCTTATGGAGCATAAGCCATCTAGAGGCATAGGCTATGACCTTACCTCTATACATTAGGAATAAACCTACTTTGGATGCATCACAGTACACAACAAACCCATCTGAACCATCTGATAGAGTCAAAAGTGGTGATGTAGTAAGTCGAGTCTTCAACTCCTAAAAACTCTTCTCACATGAATCTGGCCACTGAAACTTGACTTTCCTCTTAGTTAATTTGGATATGGGGAATGCAATAGACAAAAATCCTTTAACAAACTGATGGTAATAGCTAGATAAACCCAAGAAACTCCTGATATCTAATTGAAAAATAGGTCTAGGCCAGTTTCTCACCGCCTTGGTTTTTTGAGGATCAGCTCTAATTCCATCACTAGAAATAATTTGACTAAGGAAAGTTGCTACTCTTAAATAAATTCACACTTATTGAATTTGGCAGACAACTGATGGGCTTTGATAGTCTGAAGTACTATTCTGAGGTGATCTATGTGATTATTATTGCTATAAGAATAGACAATAATGTCATCGATGAAGACTATAATGAACATGTCCAAGTACTGCCTGAACACACGATTCATTATAGCCACAAAAGATTTTGGGGCATTAGTGTGAAGGACATGAATAAAAACTAGAAGTTCCCATACCTAGTTCAAAAATTAATTTTTAGAATGTCATATTCTCTGGCTTTGAGCTGATGATAGCCTAATCTTAAGTCTATCTTACACAAGTAACTGTCTCTCTGAAGTTGGTCAAACAAATCATTAATTCTAGGAAATAGGTATTTATTCTTGACTGTGACCTTGTTCAACTGACGGTAGTCTATACGCATTGTAAGGGAATCATCTTTCTTAAGCATAAATAAGACTGGTGCGCCCAACGAGAAAATGCTAGGTCTGATGAACCCCCTATCTAAAAGGGCCTTTAACAGTTCTTTTAACTCTCTAAGTTTAACTGGTGCCATCCTGTATGGAGGAATAAATATAAGCTGAGTATCTGGAAGAAGGTCTATGCTGAAGTCAATTTCCTTTATGGAAGGAACTCCAGGAAGATCTTCGGGAAACATATCTGTGAATTCACATACTACTGGAACTGACTCAAGACTAGGAGTCTTTGAACTAGAGTTTTTCACTTTCATAAGATGATAGAAACATACCTTGGATATCATTTTTCTAGCTCTAAACTATGAAATCAACTAAACCTTAAGATCTGTAGTACTACCCCTTTATTCAAGGACTGGTTTATTTGGAAACAGAAAATGAACAATTCTGTTTCTATAGTCAACAGAGGCATAGCATGAATGAAGCCAATCCATGCTGAGTATGACATCGAAATCCATCATCTCTAACTCTAAAAATTCTATTGAAGTGACTTTCTGAGATATCATAACCAGATAGGGCTTGTATACCCTCCCAGCTATGATAGACTCACCCACTGGGGTAGAGATTGAGAAGGGTTTTGTTATGATTTCTGGTTTGACCTAAAGTTAACTGCTATGTAAGGAGTTATAAAAGGCAGAGAAGATGTTGGATATAATAAGGCATAAATATATATGGAAGGTCTGCAACGTAGAAGTGACCACATCAGGAGAACTTTCCAGGTCTTGTTTGGATTGAAGTGCATAAAGCCTATTTGGGCATTGCCCACTGGAGGTGGCACCCTACTAATTTGTGAAAATGGGGATTAGCTGGGAGAAAATTATACTGACCCTGAGAACTTGACTTATGTCAATCTCTAATTCAGTGGCATGGCTTGCCATACTCGAAACAAACATCACTGCCAGCCCTGCAGATACCCTGGTGGTTTCTGCCACATTTTTGGCAAAGAGGATTTGTTTGACCACTTCTAACACTACCTTAAGATTTAACACCTTGCAACCTATTTTTTTTACCATTTATGAACTTAGGTATTAGAGTACTGGCTTAGGATAAAGCTGGAACTGAAGATTTTTGAAGAAACTGGGAACGGTTATCGCCTTTTCACTTAGGCTAAGAAAAATTACCAATTTTGGCTCTCTTGTTCTCCCTCCCTCTATCTTTATTCTTAGACTCTTCTTTCTACTAAGCATGGACCATGAGCCAGGATATGTCTATCTCCTTAATTAATATCATAGTTTTGCACTCCTTAATCATACTTTGTGACACTCCAGACATGAACTTGCACATTTTGGACTTATTATCTTCTGGTACTTAGGAAGCATACCTGACTAACTGAGTAAACTTGAGGGAATATTCATTCACAATCAGGTTTCCTTGCCTGAGATTGATTAACTCTAACACCTTGCCTTCTCTCAACTCAAAGAGAAAGAATATATTAAGAAAAGCAATAGCAAACTCTTCCCATTCTATAGGCTTTGCTTCTATGCCCTTGTCTACTTTCCACTTCTTAAACCACGTATGGGCTATATATTGTAGATGATAGGAAGCTAACTCAACACTTTCACTAAAAGTCACTCCCATAATATATGTGACTTTCTAAACCTGATCGAGGAACTCCTTTGGATCCTCTATAGACTTAGATCCTAAAAATATGAGATTATTTTTTATAGATCCACGACTCAAATAAAATTGTCAAAGTAGGTTTGAAAAGAAAATACACTAATGGAGAAAATACAATAATGGAGAAAATAATGGTATCAACAAAGGGTAATACAATATCTATAACAATTAGACAACATGTAATAATATATATATAAATAATATATTAGCTAGGAGAGTAACAATAATAATTAATACAAATAAAGAAACTACTCAACATCCAATTACCTACTATCTTCCATCTTAATCCTTGAACTCCATATTTTATTAGTTAGGGTCATATTCTTTGTAAGTTGCAGGTATGTAACGGTTAGTCTTATCATTCATCTCATCCAATACTTCATTGACCTACATACACCTCTTCTTAGATTTACGATAGCCAACCTCTCACATTTCCTTATTGCTGCATCTTCTCTTCACATATCCAAATTATCTCAGACTCGCATCTCAGGTCTTTTCCACTACAAGAGGCCACTTCAACCATATCACAAATACCATTGTTCATAAAACTATCTTTCCTCGTATGTTTGTACATCCATATCCTTATCTTTATTTCGATTACTTTTATCTTCTGGATGTGTTAGTTTTTGACCATCCAGCTCTCTGCCCTATACAATCTAGCTAATCTAACAACCATATTATAAAACTAGCACACGGATGTGAGTCTCCATTTGATATACTTCCGGTCTAATATGTTGTGTAAAATTATCATCAATCTTCCTCTCTATTTTGGACATTTACTTAACAGAAACTTTTAAAAAAACCATTAATATTTTCATTTAATACATGTCATTTTCTTAATAATAGAAATTTTAATTAATTAAAAACGTAATAATCCATGAACTTGGATTTGGTTCCCTTACATTACACATTCTTTCTTGAATTACACATTTTAATGAATGACACTTGTCTAATGTAATTATTACATGCCAAAATTAGATCTATTTAACTAGCATCTTCACTATGATTAAAATATTAAAGTTTGAAAGTATTCTTTAATTTTGGTATGCATATTAATCTCCCCCAATATTTGGGTACTCATTAATTTCATTTGTAAATTTTACATTATACAAATCAATAATCAAGAACTTCTTTATATATTTCATAAAGTTAATTAAATCAAATAGAAACAAACTAAATATTATTGTCACAGTAACCTTTCCAAATTTTTCGATATATTCACCATCTTAATTGCTAAATTAAATGAAAGAGAATTAATCTTAGTACTATTGAAATTATATCACAGTTTGAAATTAATGATTACCAAAATATGTCGGGATATTAATATTACATAAAAAATTAAAAAGTGCATTTAAAAATTTAATCATAGTTAAGATGCTAGTTAAATTGATCTAATCGTGATGTCATGATCCAAAAATAAGGTCATAATGACACTTGTAGCGTCCCAAACTTGACAAGTAAACCAAACACCAAAAAAGGAAATAAATTCTCATCAATTAACAATCATAGTAAGATGAAACTTCAAGAATAAAGTCGGGCCAGTTCGAAACATAAATAAAGCGAAAGTCTGAAAGAAATTAATATACAATCCCCAAAATCAGGTTTATAAGTGTAGATCATCTAAAACATCAACTAAATGAAGGAAATATACATGTTTGTCTATGAAAATAAGTAAAGACATAATAAAAATAAGAGGAGGTTTGGGAGTCAACTCTAGTCCCTAGAGCAAACCAACACCTCAATCACAATCTCTAAAAGTGCGATCAGCTACTCGTACTCAAACTAGGATCCGCACCGAAAGGGCACAGTATGGTGAATACAGTTTACTTGTACTCAATAGATATCATAGGCTGGTTGAGAAAATTAAAAAATAATATAAGTAAAGAAAATTATAAGCATGTCACCTACAAATAGAAAAGTTCCCAAACAGTAGCTCACGCAATCACGACTTACAGTTCTAATATAAATATTGAAATGAAACTATATAAATATAGAAAAAGAATATATGAAAACTAAATACAAATAAAGTGAAACTAAAGAATCATGAAGGAATGCATATGCAATGCAATACAATAATGATGAAATGAATAGTGAAAGTCATCGGATGACTTACTATATATAACTACCAAGATTGTAGCTCCCAAGGTAGGATCCATGGGGGCTTTGCAATCCATATACTAACTCATATCTCAAATCTAAATGCACCTATCTAGCTCGTTGTCACAGAGGTTTTTTTTTTTTATAAAAGTGTCATATTTTCTTTAAAAAATTGTGTTTCTTAATGGTACCAAAATTTCCTGAATGTTTATGTTTGGGATGAGGATGTAATTCTAGCAATTAAAATCACTATAATGATATCCAATATATTCAATACGTATATAAATAGGCCCAGAAATCAACTCCATATGTCCATAATTCATGACTATCAACTCTAATTAGGCACTATTGGAATAAATATACATGTAATACATTATTGATATCATATCAATCTCTAATTAGGTCATATCTATCATGATAAAGACAACAAATTCTTAAAAAGGCCTGTAATAACAATTCAAGCCCTGCACGGGCTTTATATTCATACTAAAGGCATTTCAATGCACAAATAAGGCCAAGGATTTCAAATGAAGCCTCTACACGAGCAACACACTATATCAGATATCACAAGTCAACAATAATAGAATATAAGCCCTCACTCATGCTCACAACAATAAAAATAATCTTGAACATAAACTCTGTAGTAATTTTCCCCAACCAATAACATGCTTTACTTATTCATTAACTATCCAGCTCAGTTAGAAAGAAGTTATGAAATAACCTACCTCGAAACACTTAAATTCAAGCCTAAAGTTCTTCAACAAGGAGCTTCACCTTTTAAACGGTCTCAATATTAAATCCAACATTAAACTATATTATCTATACGTTAACAGAAAACTCTTGATACCCATATCTGAGTTAGGTTCAAAACAGATAAGAAAAATGAGTTTGAAAATAAAAGGAATAAAATAATAATTTCAATTAAAGAGTTATTTTTTCCAAGGTTAAAGTATCTACAATTGAAAATCCCTTCTTAATAAAGTTAAAACGAGGTCTAAGTCAAAGAAAAAACTATTTTAAACCTTTTCCAAGAAAATCATTAAGATTGAAGTGTGTTTTGATGATAAAAATCAATGAAAAAAATAGAACTAAGGTTATGGAGATTAGTCAAGCTCAAATGGTGATGAATATCCTAAAGCTTTCTCAAAATCAAAGCTCAAAGTCCAAAAATATAGGAAAAATATGAAAAGAGAATTTATGTTCTAGCAATTGCCACTTTGTTGTCACTAAAACAGCCAGACAACCTATTATAGCCATCACTCAGTGGTCTTTTCTTAAGCGATCTCTCATTAATAAAACGGCTACCACTTAAAGGGAACTTGGACCACTTAAACGGTTACAACAGATATCAACAAGTGTTAATTTTGGTAACAACTAAGAATACTTCGAATGGACTCTCAAGATTTGATTGGCACCCTATAGAGACAAATGATATATGCTACCAGGCTATTTTTAATGTTTGAAACTGAATAACAATGTCAGATTTTTGAATAAAAGATTATTTTCAACAAACTGACCTAGACGCTTTTAAAGTAAATTTCACTAGTTTTTAAATAAAGGATCAAAATACAAAATAAAAGCTTCGAACCTAAAAAAATGCACTAATAACCCAAATTCAACATTCCAAACCTAACATAAATATCCAAATGCCACCCGACACTCAAAATGTAACGACCAGCTTTTTGATGAAATATATGAAATGTGTGTTTTGGTATGATTTGATTGTTTTATCCCTCCATATAGTTTCATTATGATATTTAAGGGGTGTAGGGGTAATTGGAATGATATTTGTTGCATTTTTGTACTATTTATGAGATATTAAGATTTTTGGAGGCTCCGAGACTTGTTTTGGGCTTCTATGATTATCTTTTGATTCGTACGATGAATGACAGAATGGACTATGCTAGAAGATCTGCAAAATCAATTTTACGGTGGTTAAATATTTTTTTAGGTTTTACGTCTGTTAAATCTCATTTCAATCCTTGGTTTAGAAAAATTGTGCTTTTGATTTTTGGGGGTCAACTCTATGAAAATTATGTTTTTTTTTGAAATTATGATATCTTCATTGTCTTTGAGGTTTCGAATTTGGTATAGCTACATAGTTCATTTGTGTATATCGAACTTTGAGATAATCTTTAGTGCCCTATCGATGTCTGTTGGGAATTAAAAAATCTGGTGCACCGGGTTGCTGGTGCAACCTGATGCACGAAGGGTAAATTGGGCTCCTCGATAATGAGTTATATGTTAAATTCCTTGTAACCTTGGCGGAGTATAAATAACCCATTTTTGAAAACATCGATTCAATTTCTTTCACAACCTAAGAGGTCTAATATGGAAGCAACACTCGGAAAGGTAAAGTATATTAACAGAATCCAAGACAGAGAGCACTATTGGAAATTGATTGTCATTTCACTAGGGAAAAAACTTAGCAATGTCTCATTAATTTAAAATATATCTCTATTTTTGATCTTAAATGCAAATATCCTCAATAAAGGACTTATGTATTGTGAACATTTTTACACCATGCCTAGCTTTAGGAGGGGTGTTAGAAGGGGAAAAGGGGCAGAACTATAGTTTCATACAGTTAGGTGGATTAGTCAGTTATAACAGCCAATCTAATAATAAAGTTAGTTAATTACATGTCAATCAATGTGATGTCTATTAAGCTTTGGTGAGTGTAAATATACCCTCAACATGTATCAATATATAATTTCCTGATTTTATTTCAAATCTCTCAAGGACTGTTCTTCTTATTCTTTCTTCATCATCAACGCCTTGATGATTTTCTCTAATAAAGAACAATGGTAAGTAACTCCACAAGTGAGCTTCCACACATAGATATGATGTAGAAAAATTGAACCAAAGGTGCTCACTTAAACATTGTCTGTCAAAAACATTATACTGTTCATACAGATATAATATGTATATATGTCAAAAACAAATTTTAAAGATACATACATACTTAAGGTTTGAAAACACCTTAATAATATGATACCAGATATTTTCATCAAAGTCATAAGTAGTAATAATGTCTGAAGGGAATTGAGTTACAACTTTTGATGGTGCCATTGAAAGATGCAAAACAGGGTCTTTTACCCTTTATGGAATGTATTGACCCCTCTGGTTATCTTTTGTATTTACGCTTATCTTCACTATTAGGGCTCCTCTATAGCTTCCATAAGCCATTTATGACTTTCTAGGATTGATGGGTCGGTTATCGGGAAGTTTGTTTGGTTTGTAGAACGAATTCCCTATTTTGCAGTCTTCACTAGTTTCGAATTACCATTGGGAAAAAACTTCAATGAAACAATCTCAGATATTAATTTTTACTATTACAAAATATCTATTTTAGGCTAGGTATACCCTTTTTTCAGATTCCAATGCACTCGAGTTCATTTCGACTTATTGGTTGAAAAGTGAGAAAATTAGGAATATGAGTGTGGGACCCACATTTGGTCAAAATAAACTCATATGGAAAATCCAACTTCTATATTGTATCTTAAATTTCGATTTAGGCTATGGGGATCCATGGCTTAAGTTCTAAGGCTCCCAGACTTATTTTGGATTATCAGGCGGATTTTAAAAAAAAAAAAACTATAGGTGTGGGCCTCACTTTTTACCAAAATGATCTCCAATGAAAGTTTTTATGATTCTAATGGATTCAAGATGTGGTTTACACTCAAATTTCACTATTTAATCATGCTATTTGGGTTTTGAATAGGCCCCGAGGGTCAAAAAATAAATTTTTTACTTTGCTGTCAGGGAGGTACTGCATCTCTTGCTTGGGACTGTAAATAGATACCAAGGTGGTGCATTTGGGATTTTTTTTCATCTTTGAGAGGCTAAAACCCTAAATGGGTACGATAAATAAAAATTATGTTGTGTGGGTGACTTTGGTGTTGATTGTATCTATTATAGTTATTATCATGTGAATTAAGGTAACATTTCATCACTTTATTGATGAATTTCTTAATTCCTTATCCAAAATTCCAAATTCACTTACGGATTGATTTTAACCAAAAAATAGTTTTGTTTGTATCTACTTCTTGAGGGTTATTATTCCTTGATGATGTGTGAGTGTTGGATTGGCCTCGAAAATGCATTTTTCGTAAGTGAGAACTAGTTGGGGCTTTTGGTGTCGATTTTAGATACAAAATACAATAGTGTAATATAGGTATCGTTAGACTCTTATTGATGAGTATATTAGGTTTTAATAGCATGGTGGAATTTTGGAGATTGTGAAGCGAAGACAAGCATGTGGTGAACGATGTAAGGTTTTCCAGTCAGCTTTGAGGTAGGCTTTTACCTACTCTTCTTTGAAGATGATGTGTGTTATGTATGACATCTGAATATGAATGTTAGGATTCATTATGAATAAATAACTTAGCATTAATTATTGATGTTTGGGGAATTAGATGATGATTTTCGACCCATAAAGTGGAATGTTTATGATCCTTGTAGAACCATATTGCCTTTTTCCTAGGTTAAGCTAATTTGTAGCATTGATATGATAGTATGCAAGGTTTGGGATGTGATTTACGTGTTGGAATCATAGTTAGTATTCTTAACCTTAGGTGGGCCATTTTAGTGATCTTAAAATGTAATTTGGGTTGCGTTGGTTAAAATGCTCATGTTTCTAGGTGAACTTCTGTAATACCCTGTATTCTTTCTAGTTCAATTCATCTCAAAAGATGAACATTAGAGACTTATGACCTAAAATTTTAGCTAAGTGTTGAAAACTTAGTCTCAATTTTCACCTCTAAACTTTGACGAATTTATTCTCCACCTTTCTGACCTTGGAATGTCAATTTCTAAGTTATTTCATTATCAGGGTAGTCCATAGTACCTCCGGGGTGAGTCTTGGAATTTTCAGAGAAGGATTAGGGCATATTTGGTTGCCAAAAACAAAGCCTCCAGGCGATATCGCTGCGCTGCATCGATGGCTGCGTCGATGTATACCATGTGATGCATCGCTAATTGCGCCACAGTGAGTAATTTGATGCATCAATGATTGTGTCGATACCCAGTTTTTGTGTGTTAAATAATGGGTTATGGGGGGAATTTTAGTCATTTACCATTACTCAAATCCGCCCAAAACACATAATTTTAGCCCCAAATAGCTTAGATGCTTGATTATTCATCTTTTTCTTCTCCAAGAACAGAACCCAATCTCCAAGAATCAAGAACAATTCCATAACTCCTACTCCAAGAAAGCTTATAATCCAAAGTTATGGATTCAAGAAATTCATGAAGAAACTTTAAGAACACCATTAGAGAGTCAAAGGTTCAAGCTTTTACATTCAATTAATCAAGCAAGGTATGTGGGTTTGTAAACAAGGATCCTCTTTCATCTTTGTACCCAAAACTAGTTATTTAAATGGAAATTAAATGAATTTAGATGATTTATAGTTTATTGTTAATATCCAATTATTAATATCGTAAGATATTGATGTTACAAGTGATTAAACGTCAAATGACATCTCTAATTTTGCATCTTTATATGTGTGAAGTGATTTTATATCTATTGAGAGTTGAATGTCAGTATCTTAACTAGAGTTATCCAAGAATTTCAAGATTTTGATAATTGAGCATGACTTTATGATCATTTGACATGGGTTTGATCATGGGTGTAAGCCCTAAGCATGAGCATTGATATTTCAAGAAGACGATGCCTTTAAGTATCTCATTCTTCGTTTATATTCAGATTTTTTCAGAAAAGATTTGTTCTTTTGATCCTTAGTTTAGATATGGAATCCACTTTACAGTTTTGCTTACAGTTAAGATCATAGTTTTGATTATAGTTTAAAGTAAATAGATGCATAACTAGTTTTCATTGTAAACCCTTATGCTAGTTTTCAAGTGGATTTCCTACAGAAATAACATATATATTAAAGTGAGTAGTATTTAGCAGCGAGTGGGAAGTGTGGGTTTAGTGCATCCTACTTCCCCAAAACTACGAGCCAATATAGAAACAGATTTTAAATATATTCCATTTGTATATGGATACTAACACAGATTGTGATCACTTAGATTAGGTTATACTCCTTGGCAAGAGTATGACACCTCTCCCCAACGTGAGGTTTTCCCATTAGGGAACTAAATATTGGATACTATGATAGCTCACATAATGTATGATGGTTAGAAGAATCTCCCTAATAGAAAAGCTTTACAAAATAGTTTTTAAAAGAATTTCCTATAGAACAGAATAATTGTAACATAAAAAAATAGAAAGAAGAGCTTTTAGAAACTAAGAGTAAAGGCTAATGATTTTAATCAGCTATTATTTTGCATAAGTCATTAGTTATGAGATTTCAGTTTTTAGTTTACAGATACAAAGGTGAGTCCCTTCACACTTACCTTAAATTTTTTGAAAATGGACTTGACTCTAGTCCAACTTATTTCACTAGCAGAAAGAGTAAAAGTATAGTTTTTAGAACTAAATGTTACGAGTTACTAGATTTATGCAGTATGTTTTTGTAACACCCCGATTTGCTGAACCGAAATGCTACAAGGTGCTCATGACCCCGAGGGACAACAAGCTAACACATGACAGATATCTGTACCTGTATACTGCAAATCAGGATATAATAATGTGAAGTACATGGAACTGTAAGGCCATAAGGTTCAACTGAATACAATCATGTGGGTGAAAATACCCAAAACAACTCAATCTGAATGTAAATCTAAAAGTAAATCCGAAAGCCTCTAACTTTCTGAATAAGGAGTTGAAGGAACATGTCTCCAACTAACTCCGTAAAACTGAATTGAAGAAATAAATAATAAATCAAATCATATTATTCTCGAATCAATGAGGACTCACTAGTCTCTGCGACTGGAATTCTACCGCTACTGCTGGGCTGGAGCTCGTGTCTCGGAACCTATGGTGTAGTATGAAAAGAAAGCACCATAGCGCAAATGTGTCAGTACAACTCTAGTACTGAGTATACGAGGAAGGTAGGCTGAACATAAAGGGTTTCATGCATAAAACACACTAACTCACTAATATGAACATGGGAGTGCAAATACAGAAACTTGGACCGTGAATACGTGATAGCATGACTTGTAAGCTAATACATGGTTTACTGATAACTATCATAACTGATACTGAAATTGATAACATGGAAGACTGTATCTGATAGTCCTGTATATACTAAAATCTAAAGAACTAATTAAGTTCTTTTACTGAGACTGATACTGAAACTGCGGGAAAGTAATGTTTAACCAACATGCCCCATGTATGCTATTATGGCTAAGCTAGGGTCCAATGTCTACCCTAACTGGAGGGGTGTCAATACTGCGCCACTAGTAAGGACAACTCTGAGTGACCCTTATCAAGCGGGTACTCAATGAGAACGGTGGGAACCCTAAACTGACGGGTTAAGCCACCTTATCAACCTTGAGCGGATGGGTTATGTTGTCTCAACCTACACTGGCTACATAGTTTTGGAACACAAGGATTGCTACTAAGAATCAGACCCTGAACTGGTGTGTGCGTTCCCATCCTTGGTTCACTCAGTGCCAACCTCTACTTCCATTTGGAGGGACTGGACATGAATAACTGATTGTGCATGACTTGATCTTACTAAATTCCATTGATTGGCGGAATGTTACTGATATCTGACAACTGAATAAGATCATGATATTTTCCTGAGTCACATGACTGACTGAAGTCTATGGAATCATAGCTTGAGTTTGGATATCGTGAAACATGACATGGATCTAGACACACAACTATAGTTTTTGGGTACAAGTACCCCCAGGATTTGATGGAAGGAAACTGACACACATGACTGACTTGATCATAAAAGTAGAGTCCATAATTTATAATGTTATAAGTAGGGATCTCATACTAAGAATGGTTATCAAGAATGTATTGCATGGACAGGATTTCATATCACTTGGAAGTACTTGCACAATCTTAATATCATGTTCATTACATAATCATATTGGCAACACATATCAATAGCATGGAATTTCAGGTGGATTGCATGGTTATCAACATCTTGTTCATAAGTAGGATTTACAAGTAAATATAGCATAATCTCACAAGAATAGTTCATGGGTATTCCAACAACATTTACAAGGAAGATTAAAAACATAGAAGTCATTGGAATATAAGGGCATATCATGATTCCTTCACTTAGTTACAATTTAGTCATATTGTATGCTTTCTAGTTCTTTAGGCATTTTATCAAACACCTTACATGCACATCTTAAGCATAGGTGAATTCATCAAATTTTACATCATGAACAACCAAATTTACATATTTCCAACTCATATGATAGCATGAATTCACAAAAACATATAAAGATTCCATCTTTAAAATCACCCAATATCAACAACATAATCATCAGCACCCAAAAATATAGAAATCATATTTTATAATGAAAAAGAGGAAAACAATCAATCATCAACATGGGTATGATCATATCACCATATTCAACCAGGATTATGTATTTTAAAGATTGATTCTTAAACTCTATGATCGAATTGAATCCATAGATGAACACTACGCATACCTCAGAAGGAAGATTCTTGATGATTGATGGAGGAATTTCCTTGAAAAAGGATCTTCAAGCTTAGTTTTGCAACCCTAGTTGATTTTCTACTTTAGTGATCTTAGATGATGATCTTTGAGATGAAAATAGGGTTGTAATATATTTAGAGGCTATATATTTTGTAGGATTAAGTTTAGGGACGTGTAAGGAGTATTTAAAGACTTAATTACCTTTAAAATAACCCAACACGCAGTATTTTTGACACCTTGAATTGACTTAGGCGGTGCCCAACTGATCGCCTATGCTTGGGTTGGGTGGCCCCTAACCAATCTCCTATGCTTGGGTTAGGTATCGCCTATGCTTGGATTAGGCGTCACCTAACCAATCGCCTATGCTTACTGTCTCTCACGAAAATGGGCATAACTTTTTGCTTGGGTATTGAATTTAGGCAAAATTGGTATCATTGGAAAGCTAACTGGATTGTCTAAAATTTGTTGGGTCTAAATCAGCCAAAATACAACATTAACATCGAGTTATACTCATTTTAAGATGAGCCTTGCAAAATCGAACACTAAAACTTGATGGATTCAAAAACTCTTAGCTTGTATTACCTTAAGTGACTCATATGAACATGCTTAATGCATCATGAGCTATCCTATCACTAGGATATTCATTGTAAGTCATGTACTTTAGGATGAATCATAGGATAGGAGATTTCACATGTAGGAATACTTATTCATTTCCTAGATTAGAAAGATGCGGGGTATGACAATATATCCCCCTTGGGAACATTCGTCCTCGAACGAGAACTTACTGAGAAGGGATACAAGACAATAGAACCTGAACTGAACTTAAAAAACTAAAACTTGATCTCATGACTGATATGCTAAACATACTGAACTCGTGCATATCTGATGCACGGACAACTGGCACATGAATGCATGACTGAGTATGAAATGGTTAATAGGTACAAAGTTTATATTGGAAACATGAACATGAAACTTAATAAGCTTAAGGAGAACTGTTACCTTGAGCTTGATCTAAATTGGTGGGGAAGAGGTGAGGATACTTGGTATGCATATCTTCTTCTGCTTCCCAAGTAGCTCCCTCATGAGACTGATTTTGCCAAAGAACCTTGACTAGAGGGACTTCTTTGTTCCTTAATCTACGAGTCTGATAATCTAAGATTTTGACTGAAATCTCTTCATAAGAGGGGCTGTTCTAAATGTCGATGTTCTGAATAGGGATAACAACTGCTGGGTTACCTATGCACTTCTTTACCAAAGAGACACAGAAGACTGGATAGCCTGAGGCTAGATCTGAAGGCAACTCAATCTCATAAGCTACCTTACCGAAGCTACAAAGAATTCTGGAGAGACCGACATACAGGGGACTGAGTTTTCCTTTCTTGTCGAACCTCTTCACTCCCTTCATGCGAGAGATCTTAAGATAGACATAGTCATTAACGTCGAACTCGAGATCCTTTATAGGAATATCTGCATAGGACTTCTGTCGGCTCTGAGCAGCCCGGAGTCTCTTTTATCAACTAAACTCTCTCTAAGGCATCGAATACTAAGTCAGGACCTATGACTAAGGCCTCACTAACTTCGAACTAACCAATCGAAGATCTACATCTCTTACCATAGAGGGCTTTGAATGAAGCCATCTGAATACTAGAATGATAGCTATTATTGTATCCAAACTCAGTCAAAGGCAAGTCGTCGTCCCAACATCCCTTGAAGTCAATTACACACGCCCTTAGCATATCTTCAAGAGTCTGAATGGTCCTCTCTGCTTGAGCATCTGTCTGAGGATGAAATATTGTACTGAGATGGACTTGGGTACCGAAACCCTTTTGGAATGCTTTCGAAAAGTGAGAAGTGAATTGGGCACCTCTGTCTCAGATAATAGACAGTGGAACACCATGTAATCTGACTAACTCCTTGATATAGAGTTTGTCATAATCCTCGGCGGAACAAGAAGTACGAACAGGAAGAAAATGAGCTGACTTGGTTATTCTATCTATAATGACCCAGATTGAATCATGCTGATGACGAGTTCTAGGCAAACCTATCACGAAGTCTATGTTAATTTCTTCCCACTTCCAAGTAGGAATGGTGAAATCTTGCATGGAACCACTAGGTTTCTGATGCACTAGCTTAACCTGCGGACATGTAGAGTACTTAGCCACAAACTCTGCAATATCTCTCTTCATCCCACTCCACCAATAGATTTCCCTCATGTTGCGGTACATCTTAGTGGACCCTGGATGAATAGAGTATCACGCACCATGTGCTTCTGGAAGTATTCGCTGCCTCAATTCATCTACTCCTGGAACACATAGACGACCCTGACAATGAAGAACACCATCTCCCCCTTGGGAGAAAACCTTGACTTTCTGATTTTGAACTGACTTTTTGAGCTTGACAAGGCTAGGATCCCTGTCTTGTTTCTCTTTCACCTCGGAAACTAGAGATGACTCTAAACTACTATGAACACATGCACCACCCTCTGAAGAATTGACTAAGCAAACGCCTAGTCTGGAAAGCTGATGGATCTCCTAATCCATTTTTTTCTTACTATCCTCAATGTGAGAAACACTACCCATGGAGAGTCGACTAAAAGCGTCGGCCACAACATTGGCCTTGCCCATATAATTAAGAACACTCATGTCGTAATCCTTCAAGATCTTTAATGACCTTCTCTGGCGAAGATTGAGATCCTTCTGGGGAAAGACATACTGGAGGCTTTTATGGTCTATAAGAAATCTGCATGAACTCCATTGAGATAATGCCTCCAAATCTTCAAGGCAAAAACTAGCACTGCTAACTCAAGATCATGATTAGGATAATTCTTCTGATGTGGCTTTAACTGTCTGGAGGCGTAGGCTATGACCATACCATGCTGCATGAGGACACAACCTAAACCCACTATGTATGTATCACAATAGACGATAAAACCGTCTGAACCATCTGGAATAGCTATAACTGGAGTGAAGGTGAGTCGAGTCTTTAACTCTTGAAAGCTCTTCTCACATAAATGTGACCACTGAAACTTAATCTTCTTCTGAGTCAATTTGACATGGGAGATGCAATAGGATAAAATCCCTTGACAAACCATCTGTAATAGCCAGCCAAACCCAAGAAACTCCTAATATCTGATGGAGATATGGGTCTGGGCCAGTTTCTTACTACCTCAGTTTTTTGAGAATCTACTCTAATGCCATCATCAAAAACAATATGGCCAAGGAATGCTACTGATCTTAGCAAAAATTTGAACTTGCTGAACTTAGCAAATCACTGTGATCCCTGAGAGTCTGAAGAACAATCCAGAGATGGTTTGCATGATCACGTTCTGTACGAGAATAGAACAGAATATCATTTATAAAGACTATGAAAAATATGTCCAAGTGTTGCTTGAACACATGGTTCATCAAATCCATAAAATCTATAGGGGCATTGAAAAAACCAAATGACATGACTAAAAATTCAATGTGGCCATACCAAGTACGAAAAACTATCTTCAGAATGTCACATTCTCTAACTTTGAGCTGATGATAGCCTAATCTGAGGTCTATCTTGGAGAAGTAATTGGCACCCTAAAGTTGGTCGAATAGATCATCAATCCTGGGAAGAGGATATCCGTTCTTTACTGTTTCCTTGTTGAGTTGACGATAATCAATACACATCCTGAGAGAACCATCTTTCTTGCACACGAATAGTACTGGCGCACCCTATGGGGAAACGCTGGGTCTGATGAATCCCTTATATAAGAGATCCTTTAACTGATCTTTTAGTTCCTTGAGTTTTGCTGGTTCAAATTTGTATGGCGGAATAGAAATAGGTTGAGTATCCAGAAGAAGGTTTATGCCAAAGTCTATTTCCCTTTGGGGAGGAATGCCTGGATGATCTTCAGGAAAGATATCTAAGTATTCATTAACAACAGGGACTATTCAAGGCTGGGATATTCAGAACTAGAATCTTTAAAATGCACGAGATGATACATATACCCTTTAGAAATCTTTTTCCTTGCCCGAAGGTAGGAAACCAATTGACCGCTGAATGTTAAAATGCTACCGTTCACCTCTAGGACGGGCTCATTCGGGAACTAAAACTGAACTATCCCATTTCTGCAGTCGACTGTGGAATAGCAAGAATGAAGCTAATCCATGCCATGAATGACCTTAAAATCTATCATCTCTAACTCCACTAAATCTGCTGACGTGTATTTCTAAGATATCATAACTAGGCAGTTCCTGTATACCCGCCGGGCTATGATGGTTTTACCCACTGGGGTAGAGACTGAGAAGGGCTCTGCTAGGACTTTGGGACTTATTCAAAAATCGCCTGGTATGTATGGAGTAACAAAAGACAAGGATGCACCTGGGTCTAGAAAAGCATAAACATGAACATGGAAAATTTGTAACATACCAATAACGAGATTAGGAGAATTTTCCTGATCCTGCAGGGACAGAAGAGCATAGAGTCTATTTGGATGTTGCCCACTGGTAGCACTAGAAATGGCACCCTGCTGGTTCAGACGACTGGACTGAGCTGTAGAATGATTTCGCTGACCCTAAAGACTTGACTGCAGACACTCCGTAATTATGTGTCCTGGTTGACCACAACCAAAATAGACATCACTACCGGCTCTATAGATGCCTTTGTGGTTCTTACCACAAGTCTGACAAAGGGGATTAGTTCAGGCACTGCTAACACTGCCCTGAGATTTAGAGCTTGGCGCTTTGTTTTTATTGCCATCTCTGAACTTCGGCACTGGAGCACTGGCAGAGGAAGGAGCTGGAATGGCTAACTTGGAGTGAAACTATGAATGGTTTCCTTCATCTGACTTGGGGTGAGCAAAGTTAAAATTACCTGACCTTGCTCTCTTGTTATGCCTCTCCCAAGTCTTAAATAACTGTTCTTCTACTTGCTGGGTATAGGTCATGAGTCTTGCTAAGGTCATATCACCGATCAGCATCACAAACCTACACTTATTTACCATGCTATCATTGATCCCTGACATGAGCTTGCTCATTTTAGCTCTATTGTCTACAACCACATGAGGAGCATACCTAGCTAGCTGAGTAAATCTGAGAAAATACTCCGTAACTGTCATATTTCCCTGCATGAGGTTGATGAACTCAAGAACTTTGGTTTTCTTCAGCTCTTGAGGAAAGAATCCTTTTAAGAAGTATGTGACGAATTCCTCCCACTCGATAAGGCCTGAATCATCTAACCTATCAGACTTCTACTGTTTATACCAATCATGAGCAACATCATATAACTGGTAGGTGGCTAACTCAGCACTCTTAATAAAAGTAACACCCATGATGTTAATGACCTTCTGGACTTGGTCAATGAACTACTGAGGTTCCTTATATGACTTAGAACCATGGAAAGATAGAGGGTTCATTCGGGTGAAGTCCCGAACCCTAGCTACTTTGGGAGTAGCCACTGGATTAGCCGAACTGACTAGTGGTCATTCATTCTGTGCAGCCATAGACTGAGCAAGTGAGGTAAATATGGCTCTAAACTTTGAATGGGAAACATATTCGCCCAAAGGATCTTCGGGATGAGGAGCTGGCTGGTTTCTTCTCTTTGGGGCCATGGTCTGGAATAAGAGAAGAATGGATTAGAATGATAGTTTAAATTGTGATTATGCTCACTAGCACGACATGAATAATTAAGAAAGGGGACTGTTCCTAAAACATCTCATAGCCTCCCACACATAAGTGTAGTGCACAACACACCCATGTACAAGACTCTACTAGATGCGGCTTTCAGACTTCCTAGGACTCTATTGAACCTTACGCTTTGATACAAAGTTTGTAACACCCCAATTTGTAGAACCAGAATTCTACACGGTGCTTATGACCTCGAAGGTCCACAAGATAACCCATGACAAATATCTATACCTGTATACTGCAAATCATGATATAATAATTTGGAATTCACGGAAATATAAGGCCATAAGGTTCAACTGAATACAATCATGTGGGTGAAAATACCTAAAATAACTTAATCTGAACGTAAATCCGAAAGCGTCTAACTGTCTGAATAAGTAGTTGAAGGAACATGTCTCCAACTAACTTCGTAAAACTGAACTAAAGAAATAAAAATGAATCAAATCATATTTCCCTCGAATCAATAAGGACTCACTGAGTCTCTACAACTAGAATACTACCGCTAATGCTGGGCTGGAGTTCGTGTCTTGGAACCTATGGTGTAATATGAAAAGAAAGTGCCATAGCATAAATGCGTCAGTACAACTGGAGTACTGAGTATACAAGAAAGTTAGGCTGAACATAAAGGGTTTCATGCATGAACAACAATGACAGACTAATATTAACGTGAGAGTGCAATCACACATATATAGAAACTGGGACCGTGAATACGTGATAGCATGACCTATAGGCTAATACATGGTATACTGATAACTGTCATGACTGATACTGAAACTACTAACTTGAATGACTGTGTCTGGCAATTCTGTGTATACTGAAATCTAAAGAACTATCTGAGTTCTTTTATTGAGACTGATACTAAAACTGTGGGAAAGTAGTGTTTAATCGACATGCCCCATGTATGCTGTTATGGCTAAGCTGGGGTCCAATATCTTCCCTGACTGGAGGGGTGTCAATACCGCGCCACTACTAAGGATAGCTGTGAGTGACCCTTATTTGGTAGGTACTTAATGAGAATGGTGGGAACCTTAAACTAACGGTTTAAGCCACCTCATAAAACCTAAGCTGACGGGTTAAGATATCTCAATCAACGCTGGCTACGTAGTTCTGGAACACAAGGATTGCTACTAAGAATCACACCCTGAACTGGCGGGTGAGTTCCCATCCTTGGGTTCATCCGGTGCTAACCTCTACTCCCATCTGTAGGGACTGGACATGAATAACTGACTGTGCATGACTTGATCTTACTGAATTTCATTGACTGGAGAAATGTTACTGATATCTAATAACTGCTAAGATCATAAGGTTTTCCTGAGTCACATGAGTGACTGAAGTCTATGGAATCATAGCTTGAGTTCGGATATCGTGAAACATGACATGGATCTAGGCACACAACTATAGTTTCCGGGTGCAAGTACCCCCAGGACTCGATGGAAGGAAACTGACACACATGACTGACTTGATTATAAAAGTAGAGTCCATAATTTTTAATATCATAAGTAGGGATCTCATACTAAGCATGGTTATCAACAGTGTATTACATGGTAAGGATTTCATATCAGATGAAAGTACTTGCACAATCTTAATATCATGTTCATTACATAATCACATTGGCAACACATACCAATAGCATGGAAGTTCATGTGGATTGCATGGTTATCATACATCTTGTTCATAAGTAGGATTTGCAAGTAAACATAGCATAATCTCATAAGAATAGTTCATGGGTATTCCAATTACAGTTACAAGGCACATTAACAACATAGAATTCATTGGAATGTAAGGGCATATCATGAATCCTTCACTTAGTCACAATTTAACCATATTGCATGCTTTCTAGTTCTTTAGGCATTTTATCAAACACCTTACATGGACATCTTAAACATAGGTGAATTCATCAAATTTTACATCATGAACAACATAATTTACATGTTTCCAACTCATATGATATCATGAATTCACAAAAACTTATAAAGATCCCATCTTCGGAATCACCCAATTTCAACCACATGATTGTCAACACCCAACAATATAGAAATCATACTTTATAATCAAAAAGAGGAAAACAATCAAGCAGGAACATGGGTATGATCATATCACCACAATCAACCAAGCTTTTGTATTTTAAAGATTGATTCTTGAACTCTATTAACGAATTGAATCCATAGATGAACACTACGTATACCTTAGAAGGAAGATTCTTGATGATTGACGGAGGAATTTCCTTAAAATTGGATCTTCAAGCTTAGTTTTGCAACCCTAGTTATTTTTCTCCTTTAGTGCTCTTGGATGATGAGCTTTGAGATGCAAATAGGGTTGTAATATGTTTAGAGGCTATATATTTCGTAGGGTTAAGTTCAGGGACGAGTAAGGAGTATTTAAAGACTTAATTACCTTTAAAATAACTCAAGATGGAGTGTTTTTGACACCTGAAATTTACATAGGCGGTGCCCAAGTGATCGCCTATGCTTGGGTTGGGCGGTGCCTAACCAATCGCATATGCTTGGGTTAGGCGGTGTCTAACCAATTGCCTATACTTACAGTCTCTCACGAAAATAGGCATAACTTTTTGCTTGGGTATTGGATTAAGGCGAAATTGGTATCGTTGGAAAGCTAATTAAATTTTATACAATTTGGTTGGTCTAGATAAGTAAATATTCCATATTAACATTGAGTTATACTCATTCAAATATGACCCTTGAAAAATCAAACACTAAAACTTGATGGATTCAAAAACTCTTAGCTTGTATTTTCTTAGGTAACTCAAATTAACATGCTTAATGCATCATAAGCTATCATATCACTAGGATATTCATTGTAATTAATGTACTGTAGTATGAATCACAGGATAGGAAATTTCACACATAGGAATACTTATTCACTTCCTAGCTTAAAAACATGCGGGGTATTACAGTTTTATTATTCATTGTTATGATTTCTTTCAATTTTTCAGATATTCCATTATATGAGCATGAAATTTTATGAATTTTGATAATATCGAGATATTATTTCTTCTGATAAATTCACCCGAACATTCTCAGTACATTCCAAAAGTGCTGATCCACATATATGCCTATGTGCTACATTGTCTCATAATGTAGGTTTAGGTGCTTAGTTCCAGCAGCGTGATTGACTAAGATCTTCTCTATCTACATCCTAACAGTGGTGATTCCTTAAATTTTGAGACCCACTTATTCATATTTCCATCTTTCTAGATTAGTTTATTTAGTTATGTCAGACAGTTCAAGTCAACTGGGGCTTTGTCCCAGTGACTCTCTAGTCATAGAATTCGAGGCTTCTCTAACTATTATATACATTTTAGATTTCTAGAGTTAGTTTCTTGAATTTTCTTAATTAAGTATATTCAAACATTATCAATAGATAAACTTAGTTCAGTTCAGATATTATTTCAGTATTTTCTCATACCGCATGCTTATATTACCTTATTTGAGTAATTAGAATGAGTAGTAGGATTTGAATACTAGTTGGGGACTACTTGTAGTTTGGGGCACCGTGTGGCACCGTGTGGCACCGCGGGACTTATTTTTGGTGAGTTACAAACTTGGTATTAAAGCCTAAGGTTGTAAGAGTCATAGGGAGTCATACAAGCCGCATAATATCTAGTCTTCACCATGGGTGTGAAGAGTGCCACATTTATGAGTAAGTGGCTATAGGATATTTTTAGGAAATTATCTCTTTCTTCTATGTTCTATCTTGCTTACAATGTCTCTATCTACTTTTAACTCATACTCTTACATTATAGTTTAATATATCTCCTCACTGAGCTAATCCATGCAAAAATAATAACCATCCACCCTAACTTGCTGATCCTCTAAATGAGAATGTATCCCACGCTGAATTTTGGGCTGCTTGTCAGGAATGGACCAAGATGTGATAGCTAATGTTTAGGTAAACCATAAGGCGGCAGTCCTACTTCAATAGAATGGGATTTAGCAACAGCCATAATCCATGACTTTATGAAAATTAATCCGCCTAATTTTTTTTGGTAAAATGCAGGTGAGGACCTACAACTTTACATAGATAAGCTAAGAAATATAACCTATATTATGCCTGTTACTGAAGGGAAGAGTGTAGAGTTAGCATCTTATAGGTTGAAAGATGTAGCATGTGATTTGGTGGTTATATGGATGAATGGTAGAGGTGAGAATGAAAATCCTATGTGTTGGCAGGTATTTTAGGATGTGTTTCTAGACAGGTTCATTCCATGTGAAATTAGAAAAGATTAGGTAGATGAGTTTGTGAACCTGAGGTAAGGCTTAATGATAGTGAAAGAGTACTGCCTTAAGTTCAATTAATTATCTAAGTATGTTCCTGATATGATAGATGACCCTAGGGCTAGTATGTGTTAGTTTATTACTGGAGTATCTGGTTTTGTAGTCGAGGAGTATAGGACTACGGTGCTTATTGGGGATATGGATCTTTCTAGATTGATCATTCATGCTCAATAGATTAAGGCAGAAAATTTGAAAGGGAGCAAGAGAGGAAATAAGAAGGCTAAAATTGGGGAGTTTGATTATGGACAAGCTAAGTTTGGAGGGGTAAATCATTTGTAGTTTCATATTCATTCATCTATGCCAGCGCTGTCTTCAGCCAATGCTCCCGTCCCTAGGTCTCGACAGGAACAGTGGGGTAAGACTTCTATGTCCAGGTCTTAGAATAGTATGAGTAGAAAACCCAACTATTCTCTGTGTTCTTAGTGTGGTATAAATCATCTTAGTGAGTGCCTGTTAGGATAGAAAGGTTGTTATGGTTATTGTGAGTTGGGTCATAGAATCAAATAGTGTCTGCATACTAAATAGGGAAACAGGAATTCTCATCCCTAGATTCAGGCTACTAGTGCAGCAGCTCCTCTAGGTTGCCTAGTACCTTCTCAGGGTGCATCATTCAGTACCAGTGGCGGTCAGCTCCAGAATCGGTTTTATGACTTTACATCCCATCAGGAGAAAGAGAGTTCACCAGATGTTGTTATTTGTATGCTTTGTGTCTAGCATCTTGATGTTTATGTGTTATTGGACACTAGGTCGAGTTTCTCTTATGTGACCCCATTAATTGTAGTAAATTTTAAAGTAGGTCCTGAAAATCTTTATGAGTCCTTCTTTATTTCTACCCTAGTGAGTGAGCCATTTGTTGCTAAACAGATCTATAGAAAGTGTCCTATCACTATCTTTTGTAAAATTATGTTAGCAGACTTAATAGTGTTAGATATGGTTAACTTTGACCTTATTCTTGGCATGAATTGGCTCCATTCCTGTTATGCATCTATAGATTATCGCACCCAAGTTGTGACATTTCAATTTCCAGATAAGCCAACTTTTAAGTCATATGGGAAAGGTAGCGTATGAACTTGAGTAACCCAGAAATATGTCATCAGTTTACCTAGTGTTCCTTGTATCCCTTATTAAAGAAGTGCAGGGATGAATCATCTATTATAGTCCCTCTAGAAAGCACAAATATTCATAATAGCCTCTCATACGAAGAGCTTACAGTAGAGATTCTTTATCACCAAATCCATAGACTAAGGAACAAAGAAGTTCCCTTGGTTAAAGTTTTGTGGATAAATGAGTCTGTTGAGGGTGCCACTTGGGAAGCAGAAGCAGATATGCAAACCAATTACCCTCACCTCTTCTTCTCAAACTCAAATTTAGTCGTAGGTAACAGTCTTCCTTAACTAGGTTCATTTCCAGTCTTAGTTTCAGCCATATGGTTATATTTATGCCAAGTCATGCACTCATAGAATAGTTCAGTAGCTCATCATACTTTAGATTCAGTCATACAACTTTGGTTTTAGTTGAGCATGCCAGTATGCAGTCTCAGTTCTCCAGTATCATCAGTTTAACTTGTCTAATTCGAGGATAAATATTCTCAAGAGAGAGATATTGTAATATCCCATATTCTTTCTTGTTTAATTCAGCTCAAAAGAGGCACATTAGACACTTAGGACCTGAAATTTTAGCTAAGTGTTGAAGACTTATTCTCACTTTTTTCTTCTAAATTTTGACAACTTTATTCTCAACCTTTCCGACCTTGGAATGTCAATTTCTAAGTTGCTTAATGATTATGGTAGTCCATAGTACCTTTGGGGTGAGTTTTTAAATTTTTAGAGAAGGATTGGGGCATGTTTAATTTGCCGAAATAGAACCTCAACGTGATATCACCGCATCGTATCAATGGGCGCATCGATGTAGATAATGTGATGTGTTGCTAATCATGCCACAGTGAGTGATGCTATTTGTCACTGATTGTGTTGGTACCCAATTTTTGTTTGTTAAATGGCAGGTTATGGGGGACATTTGAGTCATTTACCCTCACCCAAATCAGCCCACAGCACACAATTTTATTCCTAAATAGCATAGATACTTCATTATTTATATTTTTCTTCTCCATAATCAAAACAATAGCTATAAGAAACCAGAACAATTCCATAACTCCTACTCCAAGAAATCTAATAATCCAAAGTTTCGGGTTCAAGAACTTCAAACAGAAGCTTCAAGAGAACGATTAGAGAGTCAAAGGTTCAAGCTTTTACATTCAATTCATCAGGCAA